>NC_092136.1:63638851-63888497 GCF_043159975.1 Macaca nemestrina | reverse complement strand
GGTGAGGTTGGAGTGAGTTTAACGAGAGAAAGAAGGAAGCTCTCTGCTGTGGAGAGCGGACCGGAAAAAGGGTTGCCATTTATACAGTTGAATGCAAAGGCTTTTACAGAAAACTGAGGAGGGCTGGGCATCTCATGAACGTAAGGCACAAACTTCTCGTCACGTCACCCAATCCTCCTAAGGCACCTGTAGGCCCTTAGCTTGAGTTACTCCATATTGCTTTGTTCCCCTCACTGTGCACGTGTCAGAGGACAGAATTTTCCTTTGTGGGCGTGTCTGAACAAGTGACCTGTGTAGCCTTTCTTATCTGTGCAGCTGTGGCATGTCCTAGGCAAGCCCCAGTGTGCAAGTTCCTTTATTTGTGTCTGCAGCTTGATTTTCCAGGCCGTTCTTTTGTTTGAAATAATTCAACCAGGGACCCCCCACACCTGCCTGTCTAACAGGTTTCTTCCCTTTTCCTTCCTCAGGAGCCTGTGAGTTCCCTTGAGCAAACACTACTCCTAAAGAGTCTGCTCAGGACAGGGCAGGGGACACAGCCCCACCTCTCCACGGGGGATTGTGCAACCCTTTGCAGTTATCTTTAAATTCACTTCACTGCTTTTTTGAGAGAGTAACAGAAAAATAGTCACCATGAGGAGAGAAACCATGCAGTGTGACTGAGCCGTGGGCTGCTCCTTCAACTGTAAAACGTGTTGCTGTTTTCAGTCACGGATGGAGTCTGACTGGAGATGCTCTGGGACATGCTTATGTCCTTGTCCTGAAGACCCTCACATGCCAGGGAGGGAGAGGGCACCTGACCACCGGCCAAGCTTCAGGGTGGACTGCAAAGGCTGGTGTGGAGCCAAACCAGGGTTTCTAATTATTCTATGCTCTTAACTCCAACCAGAGATGTGAGGTTCCAAATTCTGCATCTGGCCCACATAATACCTCAAGGACAGATTCTTTGGGAAAGCTGCCCGTTCACCTAAGGCCGTCGTTCAACACATACTCGACCTCCCTGTGCCGTGGCTGTCTGTTCCTCCATAGGCTCTGGAAATGACCTCCTGCCGTGGCCTTGTCCTCTGCCTCCCCGCTGGACACCTGTCTGTATGGCCACAGGGCTGGGGGACCCTCCCACCTCTCTGAGCACCTGGTCACGGCCACCTCCTGTGACTGAGGATGTGCCCATCCCTGGAGCTGGGACGTCAGGGTGGGGAAGGCCACGTCCAGCTTGGGCTTGTGGGCCTCTGAGCCTGGGCCATCCTGGGGGCCTCTGAGAGCTGAGTGCTGTGGAGACCAAGTAGGAAGGATTTCTACATCCTGGAGGATATTACTTCATCTTTTAAACTCATCTTCAGCCCCGGTAATGCTGTTTTTTGAAGAAACATGCCTTTGGGAAGAAACAGAATTGAAAATGAAGATGCTCCTGCTTTAGGACTTCTAAAAGGGATGAAGCGTGAATGGAGAGGGGGCACCGCTGCAGAAACGAGCAGGCACAGGCGGAGGGTGGTTCTCCGAGGAGCGGGAGTGTCCTCTAGGGAGGGTGACCGTGGGAAAGCCAACGGTGCAGGCCACCAAGGCATCTGTTTCAGGCCACAATAAGCCAGAGCCTTTCCTTGAAGTTTCATGTGCCCAGAATCCTCCTCTCTTGATGGATTCTTTTAAAAGTGCCAGAGCATCTGCAATTCTCTAGTTCCTGAAACAAAAATAGTCTCCAGTTCTCACTCCTCTCCTTGGAGATTTGCCCATCACTACCCAAGCCCAAGGAGGCAAAGCCTCCCAGAGGACACACGGCTTATTACCAAGGCGAGAGAAGATGGTCTTGTGACGGTTCCAAGTTTTCCTCAAATCAGTCTCCCCGTCGCAGGGGGCAGGCGTCTCCCCAGCGTGTCCTGGGGGCGACCTTTCTTGCCTCACAAGGAGCAGGACTTGACTTCATCCAAATGCCTGACAAGCTTCTGCCTGGGGAACAGTCAGTTCAGTGGCCCTGAGGGTATCGGCTTCTTCTGCTTTTGCCTTTTATTTGCCCACAATCCTTCTCCTTACCTGATAGAATCTTCTAAAAGTTGTTGTGAGACTCTCAGACAGGCGCCTTTCCCACCGCTGGGCACCGGCCTCTTTGCTGTCAGGGAGGAGGCGAGAGTGGCTGCCGAGAGCCTCAAGCTAAGCCACTCAGGAGGAGCTCGCATCCCTGCTGGGCTGTGCTGTGGACGGAACTCCTGCTCAGCCGCCTGTCCGGAGCTGGGGGAGGGTGTCGCAAGGCACCACGAGCTGAGTGTGGACCTCCGCTCCCCAAACCTGGCCCTTTCAGCTGTCCCCTGGTAAGATGGAGGCCGTCAGCCTCATCCGTAATAGCCGCAGGAAGCCTAGGGCCGGCCCTTGACCTGTCTCTCCCTCACACTCACCTTCTCGAGCACCTCCGAGGCCATCTCATCCCACTCCTCCCCCAAGCTCAGTCTGCCTTCCTGCCAATGGGGCAGCGGCCTCTGCCGTCCCCTGGCCTGCATCCCCACTGGGGGTGACAGTTAGCCCGGCTCGTTTTATCCCTGTCTCAGCTTTCTATGGCACAGAGTGGCTTAACACAGCACAAAGAGGACAGTTCCGTCGTCAGAGTTGGACGTGGGTCTCATGGGCTGCAGTCAAGGTGCCCGCAGGGCCGCAGTCCTCCCTGAGGGTGCTGAGGGTCTGGTTCCTTGCTCTTTCTGCTCATTCAAGCCATGGGGGGAATTCAGTTTCTTGTTATAGGACTCAGGGCCTCTGACACACTCTTCTACCCTCCTCTTCCACCATCATGTGACTGCATCCTTGGCCCACCTGGGACATCCAGGAGCACCGCCATCTCCAGGGACTTTGCAGCACCTGCATGTGCACCGCGCCTCACCCTGGAAAGCAGTGTGTTCACAGGCCTGGGGATTAAGGCGGGGGCCTCTTCGGGGCGCCATTCTTTGGCCTGCTGCACCCACCTGGCTTCCACCCACCTGGGACTGAGAATGTGCTCATCCCTGGGGCCTGGACATTGGGTGGGGAAGGCCATGGCCGGCCTGGGTGTATGCACTGCACAGTGGCTTGCCTTTGTTCTGAGGACAAAGAAGCACATCAGTGGCTTGAGTGGTCCGGGAACATTCACTGCAACTGTACCATCCATGAGTTTCAGTACCAGCATCACTAGGGAAGGCCTGGGCTTAGGACCTCTGTATCTTCCTGGTGTAGACACAAAATCTGTGTTTGGGGGGGCTGAGTCCTCCTCACTGGGGCCATCTGGCCCTCTGCTGCCCAGTGTGCAGCACACGGAGTGTGTCCACAGGGACACAACCTGAGTGAGGAAGCTCGAATCCTGGAAACCACGGAGCATCTGTGGGGGGCGCAGGGAGAACTGGGGGCCAGAAAAGGGCCGGCCACGCATGCACACGTGTTTGTATGTGGGCTGTGTGTGTGCGTGGTGGGGCGCAGGGATGCTAAGAGACTCCCTGTGCTTCGTAGGCAATGCTTCCGGCAATTCTGAAACTTTCTGAGCTGAGTTCTGTGACAGCTTCTGCCTCACAAATGGAAACATGAGGCACGGGAGTTAGACAGTGTGTGCGGGGCTGAGGGCCGGTAGACACAGATCCAGGATCCAGCCTGGCTCCCGTTCCAGGGCCTTTACCGTTAGCCCTGCTCAGGCAGCGTCTGGACTGGGGCGGGTCAGGGAAGACCTGTTGGCAACAGGGAATCTCAGAGGAACTTGGCACTCGGGGAGTGCGGCCCAAACAGTGCCCCAAGCAGCAGCACATGGATGGACTGGGTGGGTCTAGAGACAGGGAGAGCTGTCTAGGTAGAAAAGCAGGATGCCCAGCACAGGGACGGGATGCAGTGGGCACGGGGTGCTTCAAGCCGAGCGTCCCGTGGATGAATTACCAGTGCCTTAGGCAGCACGTGGCACCTCAAGGTGTCTGTACCCACTTCCCCAGCAACAGTAGCCCTGCGGATGGTGACCGGACAAACCCAGAGTTTTGGGAGTTCTATTGTTAAGACCACTGCAGTTAGAGCGTCACAGTCAGTGAAAGACTAGGAGGACACGTGTCCCCCCCTCGTTATGTCGGGGGAGAATTTCACTGTATCCTTCCCAGACAGCAGAGAGCTTCCTCTTTTGTAAAAGTGCGTATCAGGCAGAATCCAATTTTTCCTCTGTAGTAACACATTCCTCGTGTGTGGTGTTCTGCTACAGTCTAGTAACAATATGGTGGAGAGAAAGGAGGAAAATAGGCCAAGCCAAAGGATGTGCTAGTTATGCAATGGACTTAAATCCAGTTTAAGTTCAGCTTCCTCATCTGTAAAAGTGGGGCAAGAATTTGCCTTTTGATGTTGGGAGATCGAGTTCCTGGCTGAGGGAGGGTTTGGAAATTGCAGATCACTCACAAGTGTTGCTGCCGTTGGTGCTGGTGGTGTGGCCTCCGGAAAGCATGTGCTGAAAGGAGAAGTCCGTTTTCTGAAGCTCCCTCTGTCTCACAAGCTAAATTACTCCAGTGCCCAGAGCTCTCTGATAGACTCCTTCTCCAAATCAGAATCTTCGCTTCAGAATCACAGCGTTATCCTGAATGGCATTGCTTCCCAAGTGCCTGAGCGCAGGAACATGGTTGCTAAGGGCAACCCCGAGGAAGGGAGGCGTCCAGGGCCCTGACTGAGCAAGGAGGCGCCTGTCTGACTCCCCTCAGCATGAAAAGCGTATTATGTTTCCTCCACCACCAGACGAGGGATCTGAGCCCATTTCTCCACTCACGTCACAATGTTTGCTCTTGTGCATTCCCATACTAAGGTTTCCATATGTGGTCCTCATCACCATTATCATTAGCAGCAGCTACTGTAAATATTTTTCAATGCCCTAGTAGACGTCCAAGAGGCCAGTCAGTGATTCTTTGCCTTGCCTGCACGGCTAAAAGTACAAAACTCTATGCCACACACTTGGCCGATTGACTCGCAATAACTGCGGCGAAGTTGCAGATGTGATATTTCTTAAAAGCTCCCCCTGGTGATCCCAATAGGCAGCCCGTGCTGAAAACCATTTCACTGACTTTCAGAGGATACAAAAAACATAAAACACAAGAAAGAATCGCCATCCAACTGAGGAAAACAGAGCTGGTGTACGAGCATCATGAGCACACAGGGCAGCCGATGCCCAGTATCAAAGGCTGACATCAGTGGACAGAGTGAGGTCGTGCTGGGCACAGTGAGCTCAGAAGGTGGAACTGAGCTGAGAGCAGGAGCAGAGGCCCCCTTGACAAGGGATCCCATGAAGGTGTGAGATCGGAAGCACAGACTTTGGTGAAGACAGCAGCCTGGCCCTGCCTGCGAGGTGGAGGAAGGAGGGCATTCTGGAACTCAGATGTGGTCCCACGCTCTGAAGAGACGGGTGCGTCTCGCCTCTGGGGCTGTGTCGTTGGCCCCGCTCTGCCCTTGGTGTCTCCAGGAGTCCTGAGGGGATTGGTCGGTGTCACACCCTCCCAGCCCTGGAAGGGGGAGTGCAGAGGAAGAACTGGAGCAGGGCAGAGCTCAGAGCCTCTGCCGGTTCCTTCCACGGTCTCTGACCCTCTGTGGTTTCTCTGGCACTTTATGCTTCACTCTGTAAGCATTTAAGGAAGGGTCTTTCTGAAAGTCTCGGTCCATTACAACTGTGCTGTAGAAAACCAAAGACAGGGCTGTTTGTTGACACCTGGGCCCTTGACATGGCCTCTGATCAGCATAATCTCAGGGGTCAACCAGCTGGTGGATGCAGGAATGAACAGGACAGAATTCTGGGGTGGAGGGGACCTAGAGAGGGCTGACTCTGACTGTTGCAGCCTTAGCTCGGTGTCGTTTCGGAATCCTTCTCATGTTGGGCCTTAGAGGACATGAGATTTTGCTTCAGTTCTAGCAGGACCTCTCGAACATCACCTGCATCAGGGTTGTCTGGAAGGTTCGTTAAACCACGCGTTGCTGAGTCCCATGCCCAGGCTTCTGACTTAGTGAGTTTGGGGTGAGGCCTGAGAATCTGCATTTCTATCAGTGCTCCCAGGTGTTGCTGACACTCATTTGAGAACTCCTTAAGAACCTCTAAGTTGCAGAGAACTTTCTGTTTCCATGTGTCAAGGTCGGAGGGTCCATCAGCATGGCAAGGGGAGGGGTAAAAGGAGAGGGAGGAAAAGCAAGAAGGGTAGGCTCAAGTCCCAGCCCTTCCCCCAGTTCCACGCATCCACCTGGTTCTTTCCCTTCCAGAGCCTCACCCTCCTCCTCCTGTGAGACAGGAATAGCAGCACCTGTCTGGCCGGTTCCCTGAGCTTTGTGAGTTAATGTGAGACAGTGTCGTGGGATGCTTTCCTGAGCCGTAAATGTCCGTGCAAAAGCCAACGGCCACTGTGAAGTCACTGCAGTTTTCCGTGCTTGCTCTCGGTCCCTGACCCTGTTCCCCTGCTAGCGACAGGTGCAGGGCACGTGCCTCTTTTGTGCACAGTGGGCCAGGTGGCGTCCTGAGTCCGCAGCACAGGCACGAGCAGTCTGTTCTCCAGGTTCAGCGGGAGCTTCTTTCCCAGGCCTGGCCCCAGAAGGTTCCCTGGGAGCCAGACTGCTCCACTTAAAGGTTGTGGCATCTGGAGGGTCCTCCAGCCAAGCTTCCAAGACAGCGGGTCAACACAAGACTGACGGAGGCGTAAGACCAGGTACCAGGTATCACTTTCACATCAGAAGAAACATTCCCCGTTTGCAGAGCATTGCCCTCAGGGCAGCCAGCCCAGGAAAAAATTATAAGCTCATTTAGGAAGCTCTGAAGAAATCACTAGAAGAGACAGTTGCAGAGGGGTGTGTAGAAGTCATTATTCATTGATTACCTACTACGCGCCACAAACCAAGCCAGGGCCTTCCACACACGTCACTCATCTGGCTCTCACTGCACGGCGTAGAGCTGAACAGCCACTCATGACAGAGAAGAGAATGATGGGTGCAGCCAGTTTATGCAGCTTGTCCAGGACCACAGAGTGAAGAAAGACCGCAGAATTTGTGGTGACAGCACCGGCCTCTCCGAGCCTGACATTGCACTCTGCCTTCCCCCACTTCCCCTCCAGGCCTGAGGGTTTGGGGCAGCTGCAGGGATTTGGGGGCTAATCATGGAGAGTCTGAGTAAACTCTACCTGGTTTGGGTTTGGTGGGTATATTTATGTGGTTTGCAGGCATTCAAGTGTCGAGTATAGTAAAGACATATACGTCTAATGCAAATGATAGAGAAACTCTTAGATTGTGAGATCGTTAGTTAAGAACCATTTGGGGGAAGAGCATAAATATCTTTCTGAGTTGACTAGGTATGTTGCTATCAACAAAGATCACATAAAACAAATTGCAAAGCGAGGGCACCCATGAGAAACCGGCAGGTGTGTGCCACCCACTCCGGTGGGACTGAGGACCCGGCACTGCACAGCGCTCGGCCCGTGCACGGCAGGAAGGTGATGGAGGCTTCCTCTAACTTCACAGCAATCTGAAAAATGTACGTCATTTAGTAATAATGAATTTATCAGACTCCAAAAAGTAAGTAAATTAACCATGCTAGAGCAAGGAGTATATCATCTTCTGTCCTTGTGGAAAATTATTTTACAAAATCATTGCTGTAGGATTAAGTAATCAAAGAGTATTTAGCCCAACAATCAAAAACGTTAGTAAAAAGGAATTATAGAATTGTGTCAGATACTTGATTAACTTAAGTAATGTTATTTTCTTGGTTTTATGAAGTTTCTTGGCCAGTTTTCTTAAATTAGTAATTAGTTGTGATTCTCTGCTCTAAATATACTTACTGCTATAAAACTAAATTTTTATTTATAATGTTTATTTTCCTTTTTGCCTGCCCTCCCTTCCTCCCTCCTTCCTTTGTTCCTTCCATCCCTCCTTCCCTCCTTCCTTCCTTCTTTCCATCCTTCCTTTCTTTCTCCCTCCCTTCTTCTTTTCTCTTTCCTTCCCTCCTTCCTCCCTCCCTCCCTTCCTCCCTTTCTTCATGAAGGAAAGAAAGGGGCCACAAGCCAAGGCCTGTGGCAGCATCTAACAGCTGGAAAAGGCAAAGTAATGGGATCTCCTGGAGCCTCCGAGAGGAGCCAGCTCGGCAGACACCCTGACTGTAGCCCAGCAAGACCCATGTCAGGCCTCTGGCCTCTGTAACTTGATAATAAAGTTGTGTTTTAGGCAACTAAATTTGTAGTTAGTTGTTACAGGCGAATGGCGAATATGGAGAGGGACTAACGAACTTCCATTGTATTAAACCACTGACAATCAGAGTTGTTTGATAAAACAGTCAAGTCAACCTAAGTAAAACACTTAAGGACTAAGAAATAAAGTCCTCACTTGAGGATAGTGAGATCTGAGTGAGATCTGAGAGGAGTTAAACCACTTCCTTCTCGTGAGACCGACCCCTCTTGCAGACCTGCCTCTGGCCTGGTCCCATGGAGTCCCAGGCCCCAGTTCTCTGCTCTTTGGGTCACCTGTGGCCCAGCAGACTCTGGGCACAGCATTTCGGCAGCACAGCAATGCCTAACTTACTGCTCACTCTGGGAGCAAGCAAGCTGCAAGCTGTCAACGCTATGTCCCCCTAATGCTTCAATTGGTACTTACTCTAGTCAGTTCATCGCAAAGTCCCCACCTCTCCCAGATGTGCAGTGAAGCTGACCCGACAAGAGGGCCTGACGGTGGCCGAGCCACGTGATCATTAACGCCTCCTGCTTTCCTCTGCGCGCATTAATGTTTGCGTGTCTCCTGGAAACCTTTTTGGTTTTCAGTAATCAGCAGTTCTCCATCCCAGAACCCAGGAGATGATCAGTAATTAGTTGTTGAGTGAATGAATGACTGACTCAGAGATCTCGAAGGGTCAGATTTCACTGGGTTCAAGGGTGTGTAAAGAGGAGTACAAAGCAGCCTAGACATCCTGCCGCAGATGTGTCAGAGTGGCTAGGAGCCATGGCATGTGCCCAGGCTGGGGCCACCCCCCAGCTGTGGGAGTAGAAGGGGCCCAGCATGGCCAGGTGCTCTCGGTACCACCGTCCTCCACAAGGCCACGCCAGTGGGGGTTCAAGGCAGGGCTTCAGAGCCACACAGACCTGACACTCACATCCCACTCGACCACCCCTCACTAGATGGATGACTGAGTGAGCTGCATAGCTGCATTAGCTTCTCCAGCATCCGGTCTCCTCGGATATAAAATGAAGATAATAATCACACCCACTTCCCTGGATTGTCGTGAGGATTAAATCAAGTGAATTGCTTGGCACAGTGTGCGGCAGACAGTAACGTCTCAATAAGTCTTCCCTGGCACTGCGGGCCCGTCCTTCCCCCGCTGCAGCTCTACTTCTGCTTCAGACACACGCAGGGTGGGGAGGGGCCTTGGCCAGTGCAGAGTGTGGACTGAGGTCCACAACCATAAGGCCCGGGAGCACCAGTGGAGCCGGCTCTCCTGCCCCAGGCAGGGACTGTCCCCTGCACCACAGGCTTCCTCACCTGGTCAGGATGCCAGCAACCCTGCATGGCACAGCCAGGACAGTGAGGGCCATGGAGGGCCTGGCCTCGCATCCCTCGGAGCCTGCCTCAGGGTGGCCCTGTGTGCCCTGTGTCCCTGTGTCCCCGTGTGCCCTGTGTCCCCTGTGTGTCCCTGTGTGCCCTGTGTGTCCCCTGTGTGTCCCCTGTGTCCCCTGTGTCCTCTGTGTGTCCCTGTGTGACCGGGTGTGCCCCCACATGCCCCATGTGCCCTGTGCACCCCTGTGTGCCCTGTTTGCCCTGCGTGGGAAGTTCTCCTCAGGCTGCAGGGCAGAATTCCAGAGTGTGTCTGCCTAAACCCGTGATGCTGAACGTCAAGCATCATGGACGCTCAGGGCTTTCCGCTACACCTACGTATCAGAGCGTTGGGAATTCACCTAAAAGAAGGAGACGGAGGTCACAGAGGCCGTCATCTTTGCTGATTCATTCTTCCCTCCGGAGTGCGGCAGCCAAGTCCTGCGGTTCTTTTGTCTGCGGCTGGGCTCAGTTACCACAGTCACTGTGACCTCCAGCGGGCAGGGGGAGAGGTCAAGTGTTCAAACTTGGGAGACAGGGCCCTTGTCCATCTCCCTGCCCCGGAACAAGCCCATGCAGTGACATATGTAGCTGTTTCTTCTAGGGCATGCGATATTTTTAACAGAAAAATCTGCAATCTAATTTGGGTCATGCTTTCTGCTGTCTTTTCCTCCAACCAGGAAGTGACTGTGCTAAGATTTAGTTCGTTTTCCTCCCTCAGCATCCGGTGTCAGTACTGCATTATCCAAAAGCTCTCAATTTTATATTTATCAGGTGCTAATCATGTTTTTGCAGTGGAAGCTATCTAAGAGATGAGTGGATGAATTTCCTTAATTTTTTGGTCCACCTCTAGCTAGCTCCTAAAGCTATGCGGATAGGCTTTTGAGTTTGTTCATTTTCATTCTGAACAAAATGAAAGGTGGTTCTGCCTCCCAATAATTGCAGTGGGTGGCGCTTGGCTACTTGCACAGAATTCTTCCCACCTAATCATTTAGCGAAGACACACGGAGTTCCTGCTCCTTGCTGGGCACTACGCATAGAGCTGAGCATGCAAAGATGAACGAGATGTCCCTTCCCTGGGGGAGCTCGCAGCGCAGCATGGAGACAAATGCAAACAACGCTTTGTAGATAAATGCACAGGGAACAGGCTGCTCCTGCTGCGGCAGCCCAGGGCGGCAGGAACCGGCGAGGCGGGAACGCAGGGGCTGGGCGTGTGGCCTAGGAAGCGAGAACGTGAGCTCCGGGGGGGGAGCAAAGTGTGCCGCAGGAAGGAACAGCAGGAGGGAGCCTGCGAGCCGGGGAAGAGAGTCCTCCCCTCCCGCCTCCGGGAACAGGGTCCTCCCGCCTCCGGGAACAGAGTCCTCCCGCCTCCGGGGAACAGGGTCCTCCCGCCTCCGGGAACAGGGTCCTCCCGCCTCCGGGTAAGAGAGTCCTCCCGCCTCCGGGGAACAGGGTCCTCCCGCCTCCGGGTAAGAGAGTCCTCCCGCCTCCGGGGAACAGAGTCCTCCCGCCTCCGGGGAATAGGGTCCTCCCGCCTCCGGGTAAGAGAGTCCTCCCGCCTCCGGGGAACAGGGTCCTCCCGCCTCCGGGAACAGGGTCCTCCCGCCTCCGGGTAAGAGAGTCCTCCCGCCTCCGGGGAACAGGGTCCTCCCGCCTCCGGGGAACAGGGTCCTCCCGCCTCCGGGAACAGGGTCCTCCCGCCTCCGGGAACAGGGTCCTCCCGCCTCCGGGGAACAGGGTCCTCCCGCCTCCGGGAACAGAGTCCTCCCGCCTCCGGGTAAGAGAGTCCTCCCGCCTCCGGGGAACAGGGTCCTCCCGCCTCCGGGTAAGAGAGTCCTCCCGCCTCCGGGAACAGGGTCCTCCCGCCTCCGGGGAACAGGGTCCTCCCGCCTCCGGGTAAGAGAGTCCTCCCGCCTCTGGGGAACAGGGTCCTCCCGCCTCCGGGGAACAGGGTCCTCCCGCCTCCGGGGAACAGGGTCCTCCCGCCTCCGGGAACAGGGTCCTCCCGCCTCCGGGTAAGAGAGTCCTCCCGCCTCCGGGGAACAGGGTCCTCCCGCCTCCGGGGAACAGGGTCCTCCCGCCTCCGGGAACAGGGTCCTCCCGCCTCCGGGAACAGGGTCCTCCCGCCTCCGGGGAACAGGGTCCTCCCGCCTCCGGGAACAGAGTCCTCCCGCCTCCGGGTAAGAGAGTCCTCCCGCCTCCGGGGAACAGGGTCCTCCCGCCTCCGGGTAAGAGAGTCCTCCCGCCTCCGGGAACAGGGTCCTCCCGCCTCCGGGGAACAGGGTCCTCCCGCCTCCGGGTAAGAGAGTCCTCCCGCCTCTGGGGAACAGGGTCCTCCCGCCTCCGGGGAACAGGGTCCTCCCGCCTCCGGGGAACAGGGTCCTCCCGCCTCCGGGAACAGGGTCCTCCCGCCTCCGGGTAAGAGAGTCCTCCCACCTCCGGGGAACAGAGTCCTCCCGCCTCCGGGAACAGGGTCCTCCCGCCTCCGGGTAAGAGAGTCCTCCCGCCTCCGGGGAACAGGGTCCTCCCGCCTCCGGGAACAGGGTCCTCCCGCCTCCGGGGAACAGGGTCCTCCCGCCTCCGGGAACAGGGTCCTCCCGCCTCCGGGTAAGAGAGTCCTCCCGCCTCCGGGGAACAGGGTCCTCCCGCCTCCGGGTAAGAGAGTCCTCCCGCCTCCGGGGAACAGAGTCCTCCCGCCTCCGGGAACAGGGTCCTCCCGCCTCCGGGTAAGAGAGTCCTCCCGCCTCCGGGGAACAGAGTCCTCACGCCTCCGGGAACAGGGTCCTCCCGCCTCCGGGAACAGAGTCCTCCCGCCTCCGGCGGACCCCCCGAGCCTCTCCCGCGGGCTGCGGTGCGCGGCGCTGGGCCCGGTGGAAACGGGGGAGCGCTCCCTCTAGCGCCCTCTAGCGGCAGACGGGCGTCGGCGCCGCGGGGGTCGGAGGCGCTCCGGCAAAGCGAGACCCGAACCCAGAGCGCAGCCTCCGCCCGGGGCCTGGTTCAGGCGGCGCGTCTGGGCCGAGTCCCGGTGGAGGAGACGGCGCGGCCTGCAGAGGCTGGGGGGGGATTTGCGTCCAAGGCAGGAGAGCGAAGGAAGGGCCGGAAGCGCAAGGAGCAGCCCGGGGTGCGGCCTGTGGGAGGTTCAGGGAGTGGAACGAGGCCGGAAAGGGAGGGCGGGGGTTCGGGTCGGGGCCGGGTGGTGAAGGCGGCGGAGAGCCTCGGAAGGAGCCTGAGCCGGGCCGCGCTGCCGCCTGGTTTTCCTCCCAGTGCGGAGCGGGACGGCAGCCAGGGGTGCGCGCCTCGCCTCTGCGCGGTTCCGGGCCTCGGACCCCGCCCCGTGCGGTGCAGGGAACTCCCTGGAAGGAGACGGCGGAGGCGGCGGGGGCTGCGCAGCTGGCGGGTGGGGACTGGGGCGGGTGGGCTGTCCTGGGCCTGGGAGGAGCCCGCCAGGGGCTGCGGGGAGAAAGGAGGGCGCGCCAGAGCCGGGTTCACGGGGGTCCCTGCGACCGGGGCCCAGAGAAAGTGCAGGAAGGAAGGAGAAAGCTGGTGGCTCCTGCCTGCAGGGCGGGCCTCGGAGCAGTGCCCTGTCCCAGCCACAGCCTTGCTCCTGTTGATCCTCATCACGACCCCTCTCCGGGCCAGGCCCAGGGTGAGGCTCCCAGGCCTGCAGGGGGGAGTCCGGGGTCTCCTGAGAGGTGGGAACGGCCGTGGGCAGCGCGCCCCTCGGCCCGCAGCTGCCCACAGGGGTCGGACGACTGAGCTGACCTGCTCCATCAATGAGGTGTCTGTTGGGTTTTCACCTCCTCTGAGAAGCCTCCTCTGCCAGGGTGACTCGTTATCCTGGTTTGCCAGGACTGAGCGGTTCCTTGAGCAGCCTGGGAGCCGGGCTTGTGGTGGCTCCCCTGAGCCCTGTCTTTGTCTAATGTAAGCCCGGTCCACGCTGCATTCAATCTGATCCTGTTACTTTACAGCCATTAACACCAACCTGTTCTCAAAACCTGAGGTCCTCTTGCTCAGGGCCGTGCTCCTAGCAGGCCGCCCTTGCCTGACACAAGGCTGACGTTCAGTGCACATTTATGCAAGTCGATCAACTGCTCCATCTTCCGCCAGAAGCTCTGTCTGTGCCTCCACAACTTGGCTCGTGGCATCTCTTCTCTCTCAGAAAAAAACTGTTTGTTTCTTGGCAGCTCAGCTCAAATATCAGCTTCTCTCGACCCCAGACACTAGCATGGGTCCTGAAACCCTGGTGCCCTCCACAGCGTGTGTTCAATAACCGACTCTACATTTATCCCTGTGGATGCCAGTTTTATTAACTTAGGCCTGTGTTTTCTGAATTATTTTTGAATCTTTATTTTGTGATCCAATCTATTAGTGACCCATAATAGGCTATGTCATCCACAATTAAATAAATGTGCACTCTCTGTATTCATCTTGTTTTTATCTATCTAAAATAGGCTGCACGAAACAGGGCTGATAAATGTCATCTGTCGTGCAGTTTGAAAAGACAAATGAGACTGACCTGGACAAGACAGACGCTCGGCATGGGGAACTATGTTGGACAAAAGCTCGAATCTTTCCTGCACTCAGAGGTTTCTCCTCTCTGCCCTCATAACCATCCCTGCTCGCCACAGCCCTCACATCCTTAAAGGAACACCCCAGCGTCACTAATGCCATGACATCTTCTCTGTTCTCTGAAACCAAATCTGATCTCCTTTCATCTTAAATACTGTGGGCAGCCACTTGACTCATTCACTCAATACATACTCAGCATCTTGCAATTTTGCAGACATCGTACTGGACATGGGGCTACAAAGAAGGATGAGGTATGGGTGGGGCATTGCTTTGTGTTCTATCCATTCAGGTATGTGTCTTAATCTATACGCCGTCCCTTGTGGCTTAGGCATGTTATGCAGAAGTTCTGAGCTTAGTTTACCTACCTGTGGAAACTGGGATAATGTGTCCTGTTTCAAGTGGTTCTGCAGGTTAGGTGATGCTGGGAAGCACCTAGAGCAGTGTTTAGTCCATGACAGAGATGCTTCAATGCTCATCCTCGTCCTGCTGCAGGTCACACTGTACAGGAAGGCCTTCTCCCTTCCCTGCTGCGTCCAGCACAGGTCTTGACCCCCGGGAGATCTACTGGGGTTTATTGCGCTGAATTGAGTTGGAGATGGGGTGTGATCCCCATGAGTTGGCTTCCTGCCTCCCTAGAGCAGGACTGTGCCTGTCTCACAGTCACAGTTCAGGGGACAAACACCTGCTGTTGAGGTGGGAGGTCTGTGGTCTTGTCTGAGGTCCCTTTGGGCAGGTTCAAGGTGCAGGATCTCCGTGGACTCAGAGCTGTGCAGGGACGCGTTCCGCATGAGCAGAGTTCCTCCAAGCTAATGGAGGGGGTGAGAGTCCCAGGCCTCCCTGGGTCCTGAGGTTGGTGTGTTCTAATCAGGTGGCCTGTGAAGACCCAAGGGGCTTGGCCACAGCCCCAGTCTCTGGGGACCTGTTTTTTCATCCCCTTTTCCATTCTTCCCTGCCCTCTTCTGTCTATTGCTTGTTCTGCTTTGTTTCTGTGCCTTCTCTATTCTCCATCCCACTTCACCGTGGCCCCTCTTCTCCTCCCTGGATTGGGCTTCGGCTCTGCCTCTACTTCCGTGTCTCCTCTGCCCCAACGCCTGTACTCAGCTAAGTCCACCAATGTGCCTGACACTGTGCAAAGCACCCCACAGAACAAGCAGAACAAACATGTGTGCCCCAGTTTGGAAAAGCTGATGATGGTCCCTGCAAATTTCCACCTTTTCCCCCTTTTGAATGACCAGCTTTCAGTGTCCCTTACCCCCGCTCCCTCCGGCACCCTTTCCACTTTCTCCCTCCCTCTCTGTCCCTCACTACTCTGGCTCTTGAAGTGGCATTAGCATTGTAGAAAAGAAATCTATCTCACATA
Source organism: Macaca nemestrina (assembly GCF_043159975.1). Lineage (NCBI taxonomy): Eukaryota > Metazoa > Chordata > Mammalia > Primates > Cercopithecidae > Macaca > Macaca nemestrina. The sequence goes on along the minus strand of NC_092136.1, from coordinate 63,873,061 downwards.
TTACAGAGCAGCTTCTCCAATGATCTCACTGCAATGATATAAATATACTTAAGGCAAGTAAAAAGCAATTCAATGAAATAAATTATGAAAAATGTACAGGAAGGCCTTGAATTTCATACAAATCATTCAAAATGAATACTAAATCTGTTGGCAGCACGTAGCATGCCTGCTATCTATTCCTGTACAGTTTTTAAAGCTTTGCAAATTAAGAGACGGTGGAATATCTTGTTTTTTGCACACATGAAGTGTTCACCTCTGCTGTGCTTCACCAGCAACAAAAGAACACACTCGATTTTCTTCAGACAGCCCATTAATCTGTGAAGACATTGCATTAACTCCCAATGTATTCAGTTTCTTTCACTTCTAGATCACCACGGTCCTGAGGTGAGAGATGGGTGAGGCCTTTTCCGGTGCTGGTCTTGGGCGGGTGGGGAGTTTCCTGCCTGGGGCCTGAAACTTCTCTGGGAATCCCAGGGGAGGCATGGAGGAGGATGGGTGACATCATGAGCCAAAGGGGAAAGGGACCTGTTGTGGCTAAAGCTTAGCTGAAATGGCAAATTCCTGGTGGAAAGATGAGGCTGGAAGTAAGAGACTAGCGTGGTGGTGGGGTGGCAGCTTAGGTAAGGGAAGGATGACGGTCTTGGGAGTGCAGTCCAACTCTTCCAATACCCTTGAAACGCTGCCTCAAATACGACCCTTCCTCCTCGCCTCACCAAACACACACGTTTTGGTTGACTACACTGTTAGAAGTTCCTTCGCCACACTTAGGCATTTTAATTCTCCACGCGTTTGCATCTGGTGCTTTTTCCTCCCACAATGTCCTTTCCCTGTGATCTGCTGACTGCAGTTTTCTTTCTCGAAGGCTCAGCTGGAGTCACTTTCGTGAGGTCGTCCTGCTCACCACGCTCTGCCTGGGACGGTCTTTCACCCGAGTGTCTCACGATTTTGTTCTCTGCCCTCCTACCTCGCACCGTGTACAGAAACCGATTCAAGACAGAGCACGGATCTAAATGTCAGAATTAAATCATAGAGCTTTTAGAGATTTTTCAAGCTATTAGGAAACATTTCTGAGACTTGGTGGTAGTAAATATTTTTTAGAGAGGACACAGAAAAGAATATATGCTTAAATAATAAATTTACCTTGATTAAATGAAAAATGTTGCCCATTAAGCAAATATTCCGAAAATGCATAGGTAAGTAACAAAAAAGGACAAAATACTCACAAAATGCAGCCTGACAAAGAACTGGTGGCCAGAATATTGAAAGAACTACAAGTCAATAATAAAAAGACAAACAACCCAGTGAAAAGTGGACAAAATATTTAAATAGACACTTCACAAGCAGAATACATTAGTGGTGAAAGAACATATGAAGTAAGCCACAAAGTGGGAGACAAGACTTTGTAAAACATATACCCGATAAAGGACCGGTATCCAAAATACACAAGGAACTCCTAGAACTGAATGATAAGAAAACTGAATGATTTTAAAAATGGACAAGCAATCTGAGCAGAAAGTAGCGAGGAAGATCTGCGGGTGGCAAATACACACGTGAAACAACGCTCACTATCGTGCGGTAGGGAACTCACAGGAAACCAACGAGACACCACTGCACACCTGTCAGCACAGCCAGCATCCAGAACCCGGACCACACCACACGCTGTGGGACGTGGCGCAGCACGGGCGGGCCTTCATTGCTTATAGCAAGCAAGCGATAACACACTCTATAGAGGGAAAAAGCTGATTTATATTGTTATCATATTATGATATTCAAAATGTTAATTTTCAAAACCGTAATTATGAGGCATGCAAAGAAGCAAGAAAATATGGTCAATTTACAGGAAAAGAAAACGAAATAGAAACTATCCCTGAGAAAGCACAGATATTGGGCTTTCTAGATAGTTTTTGAGTCAGAAGTCTTAAATGTGCTCAAAGAATTAAAGGAAACTGTAGACAAATAACTAAAGGACATGACTAGAATAACGCATGAACAAATAGCGAACATCAATAAAGAGACATAAAATTGAAAGAATTGATTAGGAAAAATGGCACAATGTAAAAGAGAGAAAGGTGGCTGAATGGAGCTCTCCAACGACCATCCTGCAAGAACATGGAATCGAACGACTACCCATGCAAGGAAGCCCCTTCGTGATACCAGGTGAGGTCGCAGTATCTAGTTTTAGCATAACAGGGAAAGATGTATTGAGGTGGGCAGGGAGGCAGTCTCTCATTGTCGACACCATCCCCCTCAGCCCCAGGCAGTGCATCAGGGAGGAAAAGGTCTGTGTGCCTGGGTGAGGGAGAGCGAGGAGAGGATGGGCCTTTGCATTAGAACTCAGTGCTCCTTGTCACGGTGGAACAGACCACCAGGCCAGACTCCACTGATGCCCACAGGAGGGGCATTTAGGTGAGCCCCGGGCCAGAGGGGAACCCACTGCCCAGTCAGGAAGAAACCGAGTCCTGTCCTGCTTTACCACCGGCTGACTAAAGAGGCCTGGGGCCCTGAATGGATTTCAGTGGCAGCCAAGCCATAGAGGTTGTGGCCCTTGAGTCAGTCCCGTGCTGTGCTACTGTCAGAGCCTGTAGGCTTGGAATACAACCCAGTAAAATGCCAGCTGTGGTGGTCACAAAAGTGCCTGCATCACTTCTCCCAAATTCCAGGCAACGCAGCTTGAGAGACAAACTGCTTCTTCTTGGGGACTTTGTCTCGCAACAGGAACCAGCTCAGCCAGAGTGAAATAAAGCACCAGGAAGAAGCCCAAAGCCTCCAATTCCAAGCTGCTGTTCTCAGACGCAGTTTCTATAACCACCTTGGGCCAGAAGAGAATCTGCTGCCCCGATGGGACAAACCCAGACCTGAGTCCAGGCAGGCTTCACCACCTGCTGACTACCATGGCCTCAGGCCTTGAATAAACATCAGCAGCAATCAGGCAGCAGTGAATGTGGGCCTTGGGCAAGTCCCAGCACTGCAATGGTGTGGGAGGCCACGGGCTCTGGGTGTGAGCCAGGCTACTGCCGGCTGTGGCAGCCACGGGAGTGTCCAGTGTCACTCTTCCTCTGACTCCAGGCAGCCCAGTGCAGAGAAAGATTCCTTCCAGTTGAGGTAGATCTCTACAAGGAAAACCACAAAATACTGTTAAAAGAAGTCATGGAGGATACAAATGAATGTAAAGATACCCCAGGCTAATGGATTGCAAAAATTACTATCATTAAAATAACCATACTACCCAAAGCAATCTACAATTACACCCAAATCCCTATAAATATACATTTAATATTTTTCACAGATGCAATAAAACTACAATCCTAAAATGTACATGGAATTAAACAAACCAAACAGCCAAAGCAATCCTGATGAAAGAGAGTGAAGCTGGAGGCATCAAAATCTGTTCAAAATACATTACAAAGCAGCATGGTGTTGGTATAATAACGTACATGTAGATAAATAAAATGGAATACAGATCCTAGAAATAAGTCTGCATATTTAGAGCCAACTGATTTTTGACACAGAACCAAGAACACACATTAGGGAAGAAAACCCGTGTCAATAAATGTTGCTGGGAAAACTGGATATCCCTCTGTGCAAGAGAATAAAGCTAAAATTCCTATCTCTCACCATATACAAAAATCAAACCCACATGGATAAAAAGACCCCTAACTATGAAATTACTAGAAAAAGAATGAGGGAAGCACTCTAGGACATTGGTCTAGGCAAATAATTTATGGCTAAGACCTTAAAAATACAGGCAACAAAAAGGAAAATGGACAAGTGGGACTATTTTAAACTAAAAAGCCCAGCACAGGAGACAATCAACAGAGTGAAGAACAAACAAACTGAATAAGAGAAAATATTTGGAAACTATTCAATATGGGACAAATATCCAGAGTCTATAAGGAACTCAAACAACTCTATAGCCAAAAACAAATAATACAGTTTAAAAGTGGGCAAATGATCTGAGCAGGCATTTCTGAAAAGCAAACAAATAGCAAAGAGGCCTGTGACAAAATGGTCAACATCACTGATCATCAGAGAATTACAAAGTAAAGCCACTCTGAGATATGATCTCACCCCATTCAAATGGCTACTATCAAAAAGACAAAAAGTGACAGATGTTGATGAGGATGTGCGAAAAGAGAACTCTCATGCACTGCTAGTGTGAACGTAAGTTAGTACAGCGACTGTGGAAAACAGTATAGAGATTTCTCAGAAAACTAAAAATAGAACTACCATGTGATCTAGCAATCTTACACTGTGCATTTTCCAAAGGAAAAAACAATCAGTAATGATCGGTATCGTCACTGATTGTAACCTGCACCCCCATGTTTATACTTGCACCCCCATGTTTATTGCAGCACTATTCACAATAGGGAAAAATATGGACTCTCAGTGCTCATTAATGGATGAATGAATAAAAATGTGGCACATATACACAATGGAATACTATTTGGTCATAAGAGTGAAATCTTGTCATTCACAGCAAGTTGGATGAAGCTGGAGGTCATTATGTTAAGTGAAATAAGCCAGACCCAGAAAGACAAATATCACATGGTCTCATTAATATATGGGAGCTTTAAAAGTTGGTGTCACGGAGGTAGAGAGTAGAATAATAGATAACAGAGGCTGGAAAGGGTGTATGTTTGTGTGTGTGGATGGGTGGGGAGCGGGGAGAGTAAAGAGAGACTGGTTACTAGGTACAGACATACTGTTAGATAGAAGGAGTAAGTTCTAATTTTCAATAGAAAGAGTAGGGTAACTATAGTTAAGCACAGTGTATTGTATATTTCAAAATAGCCAGCAAAAGGAGGAGAAATGTTATCAATCCAGAAATAATAAATACTCAAGGTAATGGATATCCTAAATACCCTTACTTGATCACTACAAATTCCATGCATATAACAAAACATCACATGCACTGTATAAATATGTACAACTATTATGTATCTATAACAACCTAAAGTCAATTTAGAAAAGGATTAGAAATTCTGGAATTGCCTGGGTGCAGTGGCTCATGCCTGTAATTCTAATACTTTGGGAGGCTGAGGTGAGAGGAACATTTGAACCCAGAAGTTCAAGATCAGCCTGAGCAACATAGAGAGAGTTGGTCTCTATAAAAAATGAAAATAAATTAGCCAGGTATGGTGGCACCTGCTTGTGGTCCCAGTCACTCAGGAGGCTGAGCTGGGAGGATCACTTGACCCTAGGAGTTTGAGGCTGAAGAGAGCCATGATCATGCCACTACACTTCAGCCTGAGTGACAAAGCCAGGCCCTGTCTCAAAATACATACATACATACATACACATACATACATATACATACATACACACACATATATACATACATGCACATACACATACATACACATACATACATACACATACACACATACACATACATACATATACATACACACGCATACACTTACACATACATGCATGCACATACATACATACACACATACATACACACATACATACACACACATACACACATGCACATACATATACACACATACATACACACATACATACATACACATACATACACACATACATACATACACATACACACACATGCATGCATATACATACACACATACATACACACATACACATACATACATATACATACACACATACATACATACATGCACATACACATACACACATACATACACACGCATACACTTACACATACATACACACATACATACACATGCACACACATACCTACATGCATGCACACACATACACACATACATACACACATGCACATACATGCACACACATACATACACACATACATACATACACATACACACATACATGCATATACATACACACATACATACACACATACACATACATACACACACACATACATACAATAGACAAAATTCTGGAGCTGCAAATTACAATCAGTGAAATGGAATATTCAACAGCGATGTGAGCAGGCAGGTAGTAGAATCAACAAACTTAAAGGCAGGTCAATTGATGTTATCCAGGCTGAGAATCAAAAAGGAAAGGAATAAAGAACAATGACCGAGGTGAAAGAGGCATGTGTAGCAACCATTCTATTCATAATGGTAGGTCTAGGAGGAAGAGAAGGAAAAACATGGGGCAGAAAAATATTTGAAGTAACAATGGCCAGAAACTTCCAAAACTAAATGAAGGACACGATTCCCCACATTCAAGAAGATCAACAACCTCGAAGCAGAATAAAACATAAAAAGATCCACACCTAGGCAAACTATGCTCAAGCTGTCAAGAGCTAAGACAATAAAAAAGACTTGTCATATGCAAGGGATCCTCAATATGATAAACAACTAATTTTTCATTATAAAACACAGAGGTCGGGGCCCTTGGGATGCCATATTCAAAGTGCGTATAGAAAAACAACAAAAAAGCATCAACCCCAAATTCTCTCTTTATAAAAATTCATGCAGGAATGTAACATTCTTACCACATAACTCATTATTTTAAAAAGTGAACACCCTCAAGAAGCAATCTATTTAGTATTATGTGCTGCCCACAGACTTTTCCAGTATCACCTTGTGCTGTTATCAAAAGAAGAGGAAGAAGAACAGGAAGAGGAAGAGAAAGAAGAAAGAAGAGGAAGAAGAAGAGGAGGAGGAGGAGGAAGAAGAAAAAGAAGAAGAAGGAGAAGGAGAAGGAGGAGAAGGAGAAGAAGAAGGAGAAGAAGAAGGAGAAGAAGGAGATAATCAAGCTATTGCCATCTCAAATAAACAGAGGCCAAGAGAGATAATCACTGGTAGGCCTGCCCTCCAAGAAATTCTAGAGCATGCTAGAGAGTCCTTTGGGCTGAATTGAATGGAAAGTATTATGAAGCCATATGAAGAAATAAAGATCATCTGTGAAGATAACTACATAGATAAACATAAGAGCCATATTTAATTTTGGTTCGTAATCCCTTTTGTTCTTTGTAATTTAAAGAAAGCAAACATAATGTAATCGTTGCAAATTGGCATAAATGTACAATGACATACATTATCATTACTTGTGATATCAGTATTCGTGACACTGTAATGTCACAAGTGGCATGCTATACATTGCTATACATTGCCACTTGTGACATTACCCACATAAGGGGTGACATACACAGGTGTGTAGAAGCCAGTTTTATATACTTTGAGGCTACGTTCTGTTAATCCAAAGTAGATCATTAGAGGTAATTCACTGCAACCCCAAGGTAACCACAAAGAAAATAATGAAAACCTCTAGAGATGAAATTTAGAAGAGAATAAAAACGGCATACTATAAAAAAAACAGTATGAACCAAAGAAGGGAGGATGGAGGAAACGAGGAGCCAAAATCCATAAGACATGTAGAACACAAATAGAAAAATGGCAGAAGCAAGGCCTTATTAGTAATTACTTAAAATGTAAATGGAATAAACTCAAATTAAAGGCAGAACTGGCAGAATGAATAAAAAGAAAACATTGTCTAACTATATGCTAGCTACAAGAGACTCAATTTAGATCAAAGCCACAAATATGTTGAAAGTAATAGGATGAAAAAAAATATTCTATGCAAAAAGTAACTGGAAGACATTTTGGAACCAGGCAAGTTGACGCATGCCTGTAATCCCAACACTTTGTGAGGCCAAGGGGGAGGGATTGCTTCAAGCCAGGAGTTTGAGGCCAGCCTGGTAAGCATAGTGAGACCACATCTCTAAAAAACATTAAAGTAAAAGAAATCTAGGGTAACTATGCTAACAGACGAAGCAAAATGGACTTTAATTCAAAGTTTGTTACAAGAGACAAGAACATTATACGTTGATGAAAGGACTAATTAATAAGAACTTATGACAATTATAAACATATATGACCCTAACAACAGAGGCATATATATAGGAAGCAAAAATTGAAGCACAAAATAGGCAGTTTTTTTTTTTTTTTTTTTGAGACGGAGTCTCACGCTGTTGCCCAGGCTGGAGTGCAGTGGCGCGATCTTGGCTCACTGCAAGCTCCGCCTCCCGGGTTCCCGCCATTCTCCTGCCTCAGCCTCCTGAGTAGCTGGGACTACAGGCGCCCACAACCGCGCCCGGCTATTTTTTTGTATTTTTAGTAGAGACGGGGTTTCACTGTGGTCTCGATCTCCTGACCTTGTGATCCACCCGCCTCGGCCTCCCAAAGTGCTGGGATTACAGGCTTGAGCCACCGCGCCCAGCCAAAATAGGCAGTTTTAACATAATTGTTGGAGACTTTAACACTCCATTTCAATAACAAACAGAACAACCAGACAGGATCAACAAGGAAACAGAAGACTTGAGCAACATTTGAAACCATTAGACCTAACAGGCAGCTACAGAGCACTCCAACCAACAGTAGAATACACACTTTCTCAGGCATACATGGCGTATTTTTCAGTGTAGACTACATATTGGGCCCCAAACAAGTCTCCATAAAGTTTTAAAAAGATTGAGCTCATACAAATGATTTTCTCCAATCACGATTAAATGCAACTAGAAACACATAACTGAGGGAAAACTGGACATTCACAAATGTGTAGCAATTAAACAAAATACTCTCAATCAGTGGCTCAAAGAAGAATCACGAGGTAAACTGCAAAATACTTTAATAGAAATGAAAACAAATCATGCCAGAACTATGGGATGCAACAAACACAGCGCACAGAGTAAAATCTATAGTTGTAAATGTGTACATTAAAAGAAGTAAAAATAAAACTCAAGCAAGTTGAGGAAGAATGATGTGTTATTCCGCTAGGGCTGCCGTAACAACAACCACCGAAAACCAAAAAACAATGTATTTTTTTCTCACAGTCTGGGGAGTAGACGTTGAAGATTAAGGTGCCACCAGGGTCACTTCCGGTGAGGCCTATTCTGCTGGGAGATGGCCGTCTTCTCACTGTGTCCTCACACGGCCTTTTCTCTGTGTCCATGCGGAGAGGTCTCTGGTGTCTTCCTCATTGCACAGCATACCAGTCACATGAGATTAGGACTCCACCTTCTTTAACCTTGATTTCCCTTTCCAAAATACATGCGTGCATACGTACACATACATGCAGATAGATAGATAGATAAAGATGTCCAGTCAGTAACCTAACTTTACACCTAAGGAACTGGGAAAAAAGCAAATAAAACCCCAAACCAGCAGAAAGAAAGAAATAATAAAGATTAAAGTAACACTTGCTTTAAATAGCATTTTTTTTTTCACATTTGGAGAGGTCAAATCACCAACAGCTTCTTATTTTCCATGTCTCTTATTTTATTTTTAAATGTTTCCTCTTTAGAAAAATAAATGAAATGGATAATAGCCCAGGTTCTGGGTTCAGACTGCCTGAGAATAAATCCTGATTCTCTTTTCATTAACTGATGGAAGCTGGTTCATTGTCTTTTTCAAGAGTCAGTATCTCATTTGATGGGTTTGTTTGAAAATTCGTTGAGATATTGTAAAGAAAGCACTTAGAACCTTGTCTGGGGCACAGGAAACACTTGATAAATGGTGGCTCCTCTTCACCCTCCCCCTCCTTCTCCTCACTCTTTTTTGTCCTCCTCCTCCTCCTCTTTTGCTCTTCTCCTGCTCTTCCTCCTCCTCCTCTTCCCCTTCCTCCTCTTTCTCCTTCTTTTTCTTTAGGGGATTTCTTACCCCCTGGAGGTAAGTTTAGGACACTCTCAAAACCAGACTCCTCAGTCTTCACTAGTCAGTGGGAGGTTCCTGGATCTGCAGCCTCAGCAATTCCTGTGAACCTGCTAGAGATTCAGAAGATTGGGCCCACTCAGAACCCCTAATCATCTCTCAACAGACTCACCAGGCGACTGCAGCCACGGTGCAGCGGAGAAGCCCAGCAGTGCTGTGGCTTTCCAGCCGGCTGCTTTGGTCTGACACTGACTTCATTGATCTTCTGCTCCGAATCCATTCATTCCACTCCCACATGCAACAAATCAAAGAAAATGGAAATGACAATGACAAAAATTGCCTCAGAAATGACTCTTTCATTAATGTTTCTTATGCTGAAAACAAAAAATATTAGTAAATTTTTCAATTTTTTTATACGTATTTCACTTGTTCCTCACTTCAAACTTGGAAGACAGAAAAGTGGCCGTCCCACTTGCAAGTAAGATCAAATGCGCTGCAGATTATGGTAAAAATGTGACCCGCCCAGGCCAAATTTCTGTCTTCTCTGTGAATACAAAATCCTAGGGCAGAGAAATGTTTCCCCTTTGTTCAGAAAAATCATCTTAAAATCAATGTGAACTGAACAGGAGACGGGCAGGATTTCCACAGAGAACAAACACGGGCTGAGAACTTGAGTGCTGGGACTGCAGCGGCAGCCAGCTGTGGTCAGTGCAGAGTGCCAGAGCCCCCAGGACACCGGGGTGATGGCCCTGTCTGCTTTTGACCCTCTTCTTTCCTCTTTTCCACTCGCAGAGCCAGGCCAAGATGTGACCAACTCGCTGACAAAGCTCCCTGGGTGTGGAGACTAAGTAGGTACAGGAGAAATTGCTCCTCTGCTGATAGAAGTCACCACCCCAGGTGGAAGACAGTGGAGAGCTGTGTCATCAATTAATCCCACTTAGCACCATGCTCTTCAACTCGCTGACACTTTAATGAGCATGTCCAGATTTGTGGCCTGACTCCAGGGGAGACAGCAAGGGAGAGAATAATTAGAGGCCCCTGACAAGGGAACAGAGAAATAACATAAATGACCCAAGGGGTGGCAGGTTCAATTACAGTATAAAACTCTCACTGGGGATTATCCAGTCCTTGGAGATGGCGGTGATTGATTGGCGGGAGCTGGTTGGAGAGCAGAGGGGAGGCTGGTTCCATTCTCTCGGGTCTACAGAGCGAGGCCGTGCTGTGCTAGCAGAGCCCCCTTCTAGGAGGTTGGTTGGGAGACTCTGCTTGTCAAGAGGATGGCTCTGGCCTCCAGCATTTGTGAGACTGGTCACTCTACCTCCAGCCCCCTGACCTGTCCTGGAAGAGGCGGGAATGAAGGCTGGAGTCTCATTCCCAGTGATGAATCTTAGGGAAGGAAATCCCCTTGCCTTCCTGGATAATTCTAAGAGGCATTGAATTCTTGCTAAATATCACTTTCCACTAAAAATACTATATTTGAGGTGGGTGAAAGATTATTGCCCCAATCCTTGGCATTGTGCACTTTTATGGAAGCCCACTTTTGTTTCTCAGGGATACATTTGCCAGAGAACAACAATAATCAATGACATCAAAATCAAGACTGAATGTATCCAGTTGCTTTCTTTAGCCTCTTCTTCAACATGCGATGGGCGCAGTTTCCACACAGTGCAAGAGCGTGAGACAGCTTTGAACAGGAGAGTCTTTCGTGGAAACCTGAAGTAGGGGAGGCAGGGTGGGCCAGTGAACCTGGCATCCCAGACCTGTCCTAGCCTGGGCCCTGTGCATACCTGGACAGTTATGACTTCTCTGGACTCCAGTTTCCTTGCCTGTACCATGGCCAGGGTGAATGGGATGACCCCCAGCTCTTCCAGTCTGCTAGCCCACGATCCTAGTTTGCCAATCTAGCCCACTTCTAGTTTTCAATGCCTCCTATGCCTCTTTTGTCTCCATTTTCCATCAGCATTAAAATCAGAGTATGAATTGAGGACAGAGAAGGGGAAGTCAATTCCCTGGCGTGCGTGCCCGTGAGAAGCCCTGGCTGGAGCTTAATGGGTAAAGGACGCGGGGCTGTAGCACACCACTGGGCCTGGGTTCATCAGGGAACGCTGGCTGTTCTTCCCCCTCCATCCCTCAAAGACGGTTCCCAATCTAGTCCTTACTTATCATCAGAACTATTGGGATTATTTTAGGCTTTGAGAGTTTGCCAAGATCTTAAAATTAAGTGTAAGATTTTTATTTTCTCTGAACGAATGTGATGCGACTAAAGATTTGCTTCTCACCTTCTTCCTATCACTCCCCAAGGTTCAGAGCTCCTGCGGCCCTGAAGGGGACATGCTCTGTGACGGTTGTTGGCTGCAGCAGGCATGGATTCGGGGGGCACCATCTTTTCCTTAGTCCTCTTTGCGGCAAAGTGAAAGGTGTGTACAGTAAACCGTATGGTCTGGAGGTGATGACTGTAAGATATGTATATACGTTCCCTTCCAGGGCAGGGCTGGAGTACCCTGAAATCGGGGAATGGCATCTTCAGTGTCCACCCCTCCAACCATGGGAGCCATTAGCGTTCCTTCTGAGCAGATTTCTTAACCGCTCTGTGCCGTGGCTTCTTCTAGAGTTAAAAATAAAAAACGTCTGCCTACGTTGTGATGATTTAATGAGATAAAAAAAAATTAAGTGCTGAGACCAGAGTCTGGCATTTGGCAGAATTCCAGCTACTTTTAGCAAAAGGAATTATGCTCCCTGTATTTTATTAAGAGTAGGAATTTTGTTTATCCATTTCCCTCACTTTGAGACTGAGGGAATTTCTGACTGACAAATTTTATTTTCTCAAGAGTTTAGAGGCAACAGTGCGAGCTGGTTCCAGGCCAGGACAATTGTGGTAAAACTGGGAATCGAAGCAGAAGGAAGGTCCCAGGACTGGGTGCCGAGAGCCGTGATAGAACGAGCTGAGCGAGACCTGCAGCAGGTTCCCCGACTATTTTAGGGTAGTGACCGTGGAGTGGGGTCTGTTTCACAGGTTTTTCTCCCGATCACACTCATGTAGTCATGAAGAAGGTAGACAGTGGGGCTCTTCCAGGATCCACAGTTTAGCAAAACAACTACAAAGCACATCAAGTGGGGCAAGGATATTGAGCTTAATTATGAGGAGGCAATGGGAATGCTTGATCTAATGAAGATAATGAAGAAAACCAACAGTAGATGGCCTGAATAAGTAGGATAAAAGTTTTAGGATTGGGGGGCTGAAAACTGTGATGAGGCGGAAGAATGGCTTCGGTCAGCTCCCATGAGCAGGTGGACACCTGCTTGTGGTTCGTGTTGGCTACGGGACTTCGTCTTCGGACCAAAGCTGTCCCTGTGACAGAATAGGCCCCGAGATGGGAGGGCAGCCTCTATGGAGTGGGAGCCAAGGTGCCTGGAGATGGAGCTTCAGGCATGAGGGTCCAGGGAGCATGTGCGTGCTGTGGATGGTGAAGGACGAGAATGACACTGGATCTGGGGTGGAGAGGAGGCAGCGAGCAGGTGCAGGGCCCTCGCCGTGTGGGGGTGGGTAGGATGACAATGAACGACAACAGTGAGGATGGGGAAGGCTCTGCAGGGTCTGTAGGCAGGAGCTTTAAGGGGCAGAGGTCTCCACAAGACAGACAGGGTGGCAGTTAACACAGACTTTTGAAGTTTACATCTGTTACATACAGGAGTGGCCTTTAGAATCACACCTTTCCTCTTTCTCCCCAAAACCATATGACAAAACCAGCTTCATGGACAAGGGAGAGTCCTTTATTTCTGTCACTTTCTTACACATATTCCCAACCTAGGTCAGTCTCACCCAGCCCAGCCAGATGGCTTGCACCCACCGCAGCTGACTTCCAGCATTAGCAGGTAAGAGGGAAAATGGGTTGCTAAGGGGAGCTTAGCTCTCCGCTCTCCCACTGCTTCCCTCCTCTCTGCCTTCCCCGTGGGCCTCTGACAACATGTTTATCTTCTTCGTATTTCAAGTTTGATGGTAATTTCAGGAAACACTTTTCATTCATAAAATGCAAATGTATTCAACATGCTCACTCACTAATATAATTTTCCCATTGATGTTTATACAGTCTGAAAATTCTTGCAAGTCTAAAAAAAACCTCTGGAACACTCATTTTAATTTTTCCTAAGCAATGCTAATGAAGTCCCTGAATAGAATGGAGCTTTATGACCTTTTTAATTGATGGTTTGGACATAAATTATTTTCAATTTCCAAAGGATCAGAGTTTTCTCAGCTCAAAATTCATCTTCAAGTAGAAAGGAGTGAGTGTGCTCTTAAAGGATTCTGCGTCCCTTGGCGCTAAAATGGGGCTTGAACTGCAAAGTATGGCTCACCAAGTCCACCAAAGACAGCCTTCACCACTGGGAAGGTTTTCAGAAGCCCAGAGTCCAGTCCTCACAGGCGCCATCATGTCACACTGAGGCTGGATGGTGTCACTCAAGGGGGCTGGGGACAGGCACCCTGGCCAGGGTCTGTAATATTCAGGCTGTAAGTTAAGAGACACTTTGTCAGTTCCCTGCCCTGAGTGCTCACGCTGCCTTAGGAAGCCATGAACTGAAGGCTGCTGGCAGGAGGGCACAGTGCTGCTTTTCTGACTGTTGTGAGTTCTGTGTCTTGAACACGTGACTGTAACGACTCCCACAGCTCCGTGTGCTTCTGTAAGGTGTAGGCCATTGAGCAAGGATTTTCCAGCACTTCACATTTAAAGCTGAAATGACCTGCTAAGGTGGGTATTACCATTATGTCCGTTTAAAAACACAGATGTCAAGGTCCAGAGAGAGGAACTTACCTAGGATAGCAGTGGCAGAACTGGGGCTTGAGTCCAAGGGATCAAACTACGAAAGGAGACCCCGGGACTTGGGCCTGGGCCTTCAGTCTTCAAACCGCTTTGTTTTGTTATTATCATTGATGTTGTCATTCAGTCCGTGGCTGTGATCCCAAACAAAACCGACCGGTAGGGAGCGTTTGGGAGGAGGAAAGCCCTCAGCCCTCCACCTGTGTGCTGGCGGGTCGGCTGGGCTTTTCCTCCGGAAGGGAGAGGCAGCTCCCGGGGGCTGTGGTTCTCACTTTGTCACTCCCAGGGCAGGGCAGGCCGTGTATCAGACAGCACGCCTGTGGCCGACGGGACGCACGTCAGACTGCACGCCTGTGGCCGACCGGACGCGCGTCAGACAGCACGCCTGTGGCCGACGGGACACACATCAGACTGCACGCCTGTGGCCGACGGGACGCACGTCAGACTGCACGCCTGTGGCCGACGGGACGCGCGTCAGACAGCACGCCTGTGGTTGACCAGAAGCCTGTTAGTCACCTCCTTCATTGGTGCTAGAGTCAGTTGATTCCTCCAAGGCTGAAATAAGTTCTTGAGACCAGCCCTTGATAAAAACGTTCACTCTGGCACTTTCCATGGCATCAGCAGGACCTGTGTTTGGCTCCACCTCGGCTTAATGCCGGGGCCTGCAGGTGCCTTGAGGAAAAGGTACCTCTTCCCAAAACGAGTTCACCCGAGTCCAGGGGCTCCCAAGGTGGACCAGAGCGCTCACCGGAGTGGGTCCCTCAGGACCCCCGCATGTGCCTCCCTTCCTCCTGCATCTCAGACTGATGCTTCCTCTGGCTCCCCTTGGCCTCGCCAGCCCTCTTCCTTCCTGTCAACTTTGGGAGCGCTCCTGGAGTCCGGCCTTAGTGGGAAAAAGGCTGCCATGATGCAGGAAGGTGGCTTGTAGGTCTTCTCCCTGCTGTGCCTGGACAGACGGCACCTGCTCCCCACCGCCTACCCTGGTTCTCTCCCACTGAGCTCCTCCTCACCACGTCAGGACATTGCCAGGGGAGCCCTCTGTGTTTTCCTCCACCCATTTACGCCACTGCCCCACTGCCCTTCGGATTATTCCTGAGATCCCGGCCTTCCCCATGCCTGTCTCCAGATCTGCAGCTTTCAGAGGCACCAAGGCTAAAGGACATGGCATACAGACCATGCTCACTCAGGAGTGGACGGCAGACTTTCAGCATAGTCACCACGCCCGGCTCCACCGGCCAGAAACAGGCATTGCGTCCTCAACCCCAGAAGAACACTAAATCTCTCCACGTGTTGGTTCTTGAATTTAACACTCACCTCTTCCAAAGTGATGTTCCGATTTTTCGCGTCACATCTCTGAACAAAAATCCTCAGTTACATTAAGAAATATATGAAGTCATTACTATGTCCCATGTAGCTCAGAGAGGGGACCACTGCCGGGCAGGTGCTCTGACCAGTCAAGGGCTGCTGTCCAGCCAAAACCAGGGCCTCAAAAGGCTTGCAGAGGACCAGCAGCTCCCGGCCTCACTAGCTCAGCTGATGCTCACAAAAGGAACAGATGGTCATCCTTCCTCTTGTGATGTTGATTAGGAGAAAAATATACAGACACTCTCCTCCATGCGGTTTACTTAATGAGCCTTGGGTTTGCTGATGGGAAAGGTGGCATGTGCGTCGTAGATGCTGAGATAGTGGCATCGAAGGAAGGGACTGTTCCAAGAGGCTTTGAGCCTCAGCATTTTTACCACATCTCTCATGGAATACAACAAAGGAAAAAAAGAACTGAAATCAGATTTTCACCTGTAGTCAGGAGTCATATTTTTTCCTAATTCTGGTATTGTTATTTAAGGCTGCTGCGTGTGACTATTTGCGATAAGAAGAAAATGATCAATTAAAGTGGTGTCATTGAGAACCAGGATTCTCAGCGTAAGATAAAGAAGAATCAGATGTAAGATTGATGAAGTGAGGTAAAAACCCTATAATTTATAAATGCGTATTATCTATCTCCATCTGCTGGCAGCTAGAAACAATGGACACTTCAGTTGTGACGCCCAGATTGTGATCATTACACATCATTTATCATCAAAAGGACCCAAGGCTCCTTGGGAAAATGGCTGATTACAGGCCTGAGGTAGGAAACAATCTGAGCCTGAAACATTTCGTCCCACTAGAAAGTAAGGAAGAGACTACAGAATAATAAGATGGTGTCAGAAAGACTCGGGAGGCAGCTTTAAGAGGCTCCCACCAGCTGAAGATGGGACAATTTAAACATCATTAAATGTAATAACCATAGTGAATGGAACCCAGCAAGTATATTCAACTTCATCATTTCATAATGAAATGTTTAAAAGAGTATTAGGAAAACTAATTGTTGCCAGTGGAGGATGTTTGTGAATAAACAAAATGCTTTCATTATTTTGAAAACTACTACCAATGAAGCATTTAATTTTTTCTGTATAAACCATTGTATAAAATGGTTAAATATAATATATGACAACTATGGCATAATTTAATGTAATAGATAATGAGAACTTTTAGAAACCTTCCTAACAGTGTTATTGTTGGTAGATTGTGAAGGAATGATACATGTAGAATATTACTATTTTGCAACTTCCTAATAAATTAATGGAACTAGGAAACATTTGGTTAGATCCCAAATCAAGGACAGTCAGACATTTGGTGCTGCATGACTGATGTACTTAGCATTGCCTGTAAAGTAGGGTTACTGAAAACTGAATCTTATTTTTCAAGCCTTGAGTTATATCTACCAGTATCTTCAAAATACAGAGATGGAGAAATAAATTTTAAAAACAGACCTTCAGGAAACACTCAAGAAAACTACACTTTGAGAAACTACAGGACAAATTTGCAGGTTTTTTCTACAAATAAATTGAGGGGATTGGAGAGAGAGAATTTGAGAAGATTAAAGAGGTTATGTGGGCCGGGCGCAGTGGCTCACACCTGTAATCCCAGCACTTTGGGAGGCCGAGGCGGAGGGGGCTGGATCACCAGGTCAGGAGATCGAGACCATCCTGGCTAACACGGTGAAACCCTGTCTCTACTACAAATACAAAAAATCAGCCGGGCGAGGTGGCGGGCGCCTGTAGTCCCAGCTACTCGGGAGACTGAGGCAGGAGAATGGCGTGAACCCCGGAGGCGGAGCTTACAGTGAGCCGAGATCGCGACACCGAACTCCAGCCTCGGCAACAGAGCAAGACTCTGTCTCAAAAAAAAAAAAAAAAGAGGTTATGTGGAAAATATGAAACTGATGAGATAATTGATGATTTTAATAAATTACTGTTAACAATTCTAGGTCTGGTAAAGGTACAGTAATTATGTTTGTAAGACAAGTTCTTGCTAACATTTTTGGAAAAATTGGGAAAATATGAATATGGATAACAAGTAGACATCAGTGTTAAGCTTCTTAAATGGAACCATTGAAGTGTGATTCTGTATCGTAACACTTGTGTTTAGGAGACAGATGCTGGCACATTGAGGGCCAGCTTGTCCTGATGTGTGTTATTTATTTTCATATGCTTTAGATAGATGATTTTATGCATGTGTGTGTTTTTATTTTTTAATAATAATTGAAAGAAGATCTTCCTATCTTTTAGAGCTATGTAACAAAAATACTTCCAAATTGAATGGTGTGATTTGCTTCAAAGTGACCTATATACTGTACATCTATGTACTATAGATCATGATACTAATAAACTATATACTAAGTGGCCTTCAATTACAAGGAAGTGGGTCAAAGTGCAACCTGATGAATTTTTAATTACAACGATATTTCTGTCCAGAATTCTTGTTAGCCCTGGAAGAGCGGCTTCAAATCATTGCCGCAGGCAACTCTGAGAGTTCTAAATGATCATGGCACAAGCACTGAGCCACCACTTCCAAAGCTGGACAGTCAGTACAGTGGGAGACAGGGAACGCGGCGAGCACAGGCTCTTATCTCACTCCCAGCCTCGGGCTGGGCATTGTGGGGCGCCGCCCGGGATGGGCTGGGCATTGTGGGGCACCGCCCGGGATGGGCTGGGCATTGTGGGGCGCCGCCCGGGATGGGCTGGGCATTGTGGGGCGCCGCCCGGGATGGGCTGGGCATTGTGGGGCGCCGCCCGGGATGGGCTGGGCATTGTGGGGCGCCGCCCGGGATGGGCTGGGCATTGTGGGGCGCCGCCCGGGATGGGCTGGGCATTGTGGGGCGCCGCCCGGGATGGGCTGGGCATTGTGGGGCGCCGCCTGGGATGCAGGAGAAGGACGGAACCTTTAGGAGGGGCCACTCCTCGGGCCCCAATCAGGGGCGGTCAAGGGCAGAAGCCCGATGCTCAGCCCTCCGGTGACGTGTACAGGGTGCCTGCTCTGCGAGGTACACTCATAACAGGAATTTTTTCATTTTTTGAACTTTGTATGATGTAACATTTTAAAAATACACACAAAAAAGAGGGAGAACAGAACAACGAATCTTCTTGTACTTATCACCAAGCTTCAACAATGTATCCAAATTCTCCATATTTGCAAATTCTGTTTAATTGACACCTTCATTTTTCTTTTTCTGGGGTATTTGGAAGCAAATCCCCAAACATTCTACCATTTGTTCTGTAAGCACATCACCAGGTGTCTCTAACTAAGAAGAATATTTCCCCATAAACTCCTTTCCAGTGTAACACTTCAATTTTTAATTATAAATTTATGATTATAAACTTTAATTCCTAAATGAAAATTTTAATGATAAATACATAATCTCCTACCAGCCCCTATTCAAGCTTCCCTGACTGTCTCAGCTGCGCTTTTCTGCGGCTGGTTTCTCAGCAGCGCCCAAAGCCCACCAGTCGCATGTGACCATCGGCCTCTTCAGTGTCTCTCCGTGTGGGCCGGTCCCTGACGCCTGTTTTCTCCTTTGTTGCTGCTTTGTTGGAGAAACGCTGTCATTTTCCACGTGGATGGTCTCACATTCCGGACTTGAGAATGCAGAGTTCTCAGACCCCTCGAGGTGGTCTGCTTTGTGGTGCAGGGACCACCTCGTGATTCCGGCCTGCAGTTGTTATAATCGGATGTTAGAGCCGGACCGGCTCACTGGGCCCCGTTTCCGAGGCAGGGAGGCCACCGTGGTGTCGCCGGGACCTTCCTCTCTCACACAGTGAGCCGGCTGCTGTCTGCGCGTCTCTCTTCCCGTGACTCAAAGACTGATTCCTTTCAAAAAATTAAAACACGATCAACGTGCTCGGTGTTTCTCTGCTCTCTCCGTTATAAAATTCCGTCATTTTTCCCACTAATGGTTTTAACACCCATCAGTGGATATTATTTTATTTGAAGTTTCAAAATGTTGATTTTCCAATTCCATACTTTACTTCTGTGTTCATAAGTTGTATTTCTTTAGAAAGAATAGCTTTGTATTGATGTATAACAGTTGTACATATTTACGGGGTACATGTGATATTTTGATACACGCATACAATTTGTAGTGATCAAACCAGGGTAAATGGGATCTCCATCATTTTAAACGTTTATCCTTTCTTTGTGTTGCGAACATCCCAAATATTCTCTTCTAGGTACTTTTGAAAAGTACAGTAAATTATTGTTAACCGTAGTTGCCCCATTGTGCCGTTAAACACTAGAACCTAATCCTTCTATCCAGCTGTAATTTTGTGCTAATTAACCAACCTCTTTTCATGAGGTTGTGCACAGGTGTGCGCTTCTCAGAACACATTACAGTGCACGGGTGTCTACAATCAGATGAAAGTCAGAACTAACAAAAGTTGATCTTAAAAAGCCAACCAAGGGTGTGTCCTGTGGAAGGCTGCGGTAGACCGTGGGGTCTCCTCTGTGGGGGCCTCTGAGACCCTTACAGTGAGACGCCAGAGCTGTTTACCTGAAGGAGAGGAGGTGGGGATTTACACACCAGCGGCTGCCGCCCTGGCTGAGGGCTGCCCCTGCAGGTGTCAAATTCCCGGTGCCTCTGAGCTGAATCTGCCCGGTGTACCGTCAGGCGAACCTGCGGTTTGGCCCCGAGCCTTTCCCGGCCTGTAACACAGTACGTGGATGCAGCGTGTGGTACCTGGTAATAATAACATGGATAACGCAGGCAGTAGCATGGCCGATGTGGCTGACTCCTCCTGCCCCCTGCGGAAGCTGCTCTTTCCGGGACAGCGTGGTGGGGCCCTGTCAGATGACCTTTATATTTTCAAACTCGTACATCAAATTTTCATCTTTTCCTTCCTATCTTCATGCGTGACTTAGATGAATTGCTCAAGTCTTCTGAAACAGGCCCATCAAATGAGAAACGACATTTAAACATCTCTTAACGACACTTGATAAAAATCAGTATTGTGTTCTTGTTTTGAAATATCTGCATTAGGAAGATTGGAGAGGCAGCGTCTGCCTCAAAATATAATTAAAGCTAATTTTGAATTGACTTGCTTTTTGATTTTCCGTTAATATTCTTCGAGTAACAAGTTCATAGATACCCAAGGTCCATTAACCTGCACCCGTTACCTAGCGGCTCGCAGGCACCTCACCATTACCTGGAGGGTGTGGCTTGAATCTGCCGTGCTGGATCCCAGGGTCACTACGATTTCTTCCCTCAGTTTCTTCATTGTGTTTTAAAAAAGCCTATACTCTGCATGTGCTATTTTGTTTCTGAATTATTTTATGGGATTTTAGTTAACACTGCTCGTTTAGGCAGCAGCTTAGCTGGCTCTCCTGCCGAGTGCCGCCAGGTATTACGAAAGGTCACGTTCCCATTCTGCTATAATTGTTCCATGTGTTACATCTAAATACTTATAAGCCTTACAATATCACATTGTGATTCTTGGTATCAGCAATCACATGTGTTTTGAAGAAATTAAGCAGAAAAATAATCCTTTTAAAAAATCACATCTTTACTATTGAAGGTGGGTGCCACCTTTTAAGAGAAATGTGTAAAACACATAAAATATTTGGCTGAGAGTGACCAGGCTGCGGGATGTGAGTGCCGCGTCAAAGCTGAGGCTGAGGGAGACGCCGACGGTAAAGATGGCTTAGAACTCCGCGGGTCACACCCGGGCTGGCTGGTCCGAGAGGCTTGGCTCCTGGGCCCAGGAGAATCTTGTCCCCACTGGCCGTGGCCTGAAGGATATCGGGACACTCTGGGATGAGGAATTGAGGCCCAGCAGCTGTAGCCACACTTTCTGGGTCTAAATGCCAACCCCTTGCCTTCAGACCTCCAGCCCTGCCTGTTTCCAGCCTCTGCATTCACTCTCCTTCCCAGGACTCTCAGAAGGACTCCAGGTGGGACACCAGGGGACTTCAGATCCACCCTTCCCACAGCTCCTGGCCTGCTCCAGCCTCGTCTGAGGCAGAGAGGAGGGTTAATTTTACTGAAATAATTGGTTTACTTTTCTGTAACAATCTTGACTTACTGCAACCTCTGCTTCTGGGTTCAAGCTGTTCTCCTGCCTCAGTCTCCTGAGTAGCTGCAATTATAGGCGCCCACCACCACGCCTGGCTAAGTTTTGTATTTTTGGTGGAGATGGGATTTCACTATGTTGGCCAGGTTGGTCTCAAACTCCTGACCTCAGGTGATCCACCCGCCTTGGCCTCCAAAGTGCTGGGATTACAGGAGTGAGCCACCGCGCCCGGCCAGCCAAGCTTTCTTCCCTCCAAAGGTGCTTTACTCCTATCATAAACATGGAAAGTGGGGTCTTCAGAATCCAGGCCTCCCTTTCCCATCAGCTGCTACAATAACTGGCAATCAGACTCCTTCCTCCCTGATCACTCGGCTCATCGGTTTCTGAGGTCAGTTCACAGTGGAATCAGAACGGCTTTGATGTCATGAATCTGGCCTGAAGTCATATCCTTGTCATTGTGCTTTTTGTAGGAGAAGATAGTTCATTTCTGCAAGCACGAGTCGATGGCCTTTCCTGCCAGGTGAGACCTGCTGCTTGGACGTGGGAGCAGCTGTTCACCTGGAGGAGGCGGGGCTGGCGAGCTCGGTCCGTCTGAGGAGTCTCATGGGCCATTAGGACCGTGCACTGCTCGCAGCCAACTCATCAGAATGAGTGGCTATTACAAAAATGTTTTCATAATTAAGTAACACGATAACTCACCGAGAACGGCAATGTTTGGAGAGTGCTACGTGGTGGCTCTATGGGGATGGGCAGCCCCTGCCTGTCTCCACTGCAAATGAGCCACCTGGTCACCGAGGATCGGGGCTGTCCGGGGGGTGCCACTTGGCCTCCGTTGCCAGCAGCTCTGGCACAGTGGTCGAGGGAAGGCTCTGCAGAGCCCACAGCAGCACAGGTTTCCGCTCCCCAAGGCGGCCCGGCTAGAACGGCTGTTGTTTGCCAGACTGTCGTCGGCAGAGGCACAGCCACATCCTCAGCAAGTAAACGGAACTGTAGGAGGGCTTCATCGTAAACTGAGTCTGGAGGGTAGAGGGGAAAAATCCTGACCGGGGCAGGCCTGATCCCAGATTTCCGCTGAAATCCACAGGAAGCCCAGTAACCCACTCTCAGCGATGCTGCGATCCCTGGCCCCTCCTGTGTTGTCTTTCTGGGGACCCGAGTTGGCTCTGGTTGATGTGTGACATTTGTCTCTCGTGTATTTTCCCCAGTGTAGAAGATAAAACAATCAGATACGTTCACTGCAAACATTATTATAATGTGGCATTGGTGATGCATATTATTCAGAAATTGTCATCGTTGGATTTCATTGAAGTACAAACTAAAATCTGCTGGTTTGGGAATCATACCACTGACGGTGGGGTCCCTATCCTGGATCAGGGTGGGTGGGGCAGGGAACTGACTCCAGCCCACAAACCCATCTGGAAGCTCCGATACAGGCACAGCGCTCTTCTGTTCACCTGTTCCTTTCTCTGACTGTTTCCCATGCCCAGGAGGGCACAGGCTGGGGGGGAGGACACGGCTTCCAGAGGAGAACCAACACGGACATGTCCCCGTGAAGCCAGCAGCCTTGCAGAGGGACGTGCTTGCTTCTGTCGCCGCCTCTGAACGCAGAACTCGACTGACCCGGGTGCTGGGTGGAGGGCCCTGGTTGCCTGCAGAGGCAGGGAATGCGTGGAGAGGCAGCCTTCCCCCCACAGCTGGACTTCCTCCTGCTCCCGGGACAGATCCCAGGTCCGCCCTCACCCTCCTGCCCAGCCTGGTCTCCAGCTTGGTGATAGGAGTATCACAGTTGCCTCTTGTCCCGTCCCCATGACTTTACATCCTTCCCAGTGCCCGAGCACATTTAGAGGAGGAGTCTTATCTTCTGAAGAGAAATGACAGGCACAGCCTGTTTGTCTGAATGTTACAGTCGTCTGTCACTTACGATGTTTCCCTCAATGGTGGATGGGATTATAATACCGTATTTTTTAACTATATCTCTTCTATGTTTATTTTTTATTTTTTTTGGGGGGGGACAGAGTCTTGGTCTGTCGCCCAAGCTCGAGTGGAGTGGCATGATCTCGGCCCACTGCAACCTCCACCTCCCAGATTCAAGCAATTCTCCTGCATCAGCCTCCCAAGTAGCTGGGATTACAGGCGCCGCCACCACACCAGGGCAATTTTTTTGTATTTTTAGTAGAGACGGGGTTTCACCATGTTGACCAGGCTGGTCTTGAACTCCTGACCTCAAGTGATCCACCTGCTGTGGCCTCCCAGAGTGCTGGGATTACAGGCGTGAGCCACCGCGCCCGGCCCCTCCTCTATGTTTAGATACACAAATACGTAGCATTGTGTTACAGCTGCCTGCCGCATTCGGTACAGTCACGTGCTGTGCAGGTGTTAACCCAGGAGCACAGGCCACACGATTCAGCCTAGGTGTGCAGGCTGTGCCATCGAGGTGTGGGAATGTACACTTTACGCTGTTCTCACAGCAATGAAGTCACCTATCTCCAC
This sequence comes from Macaca nemestrina, assembly GCF_043159975.1. Taxonomy (NCBI): domain Eukaryota; kingdom Metazoa; phylum Chordata; class Mammalia; order Primates; family Cercopithecidae; genus Macaca; species Macaca nemestrina. The sequence goes on along the minus strand of NC_092136.1, from coordinate 63,848,758 downwards.
ATTCCACAGAATGCACCCCTGCTGTGGAGCGGCGCGTGACTGAATTTGTTTTTTCTTGTAAATTCCATGTGCACTCCTGGAAGCTCACCCTGGAGGCTCTGGCTCTGTCAGGAATCCATCAGGTTATCTCAGAACTTCCAGCTGGAGGGATCTGCGTTTGTCTCTCTCTGTCTGCGTCAGGGTAGTGCAGGCCGAAGGATGCGTAGGGCTGGGATCCTTCGTGAAAAGCTTCTCCACGGGGCTGTGGGGGAGGACCCAGTAACCATGAAGACAGGCTGCACACCTGCAGAGGACCCCTCTGTTGATACCGTCTCCACTGGTACCATCCTGATGGTATTTTGTACCAGAAATGTAGAAATATACAAATCCCTTGTTTTTACCTATTCTTCCTCCTCATAAGTTCTCTAGAGAAAACATTTGCATGGGTTCACAGGAGCAGAAGAAAAAGTAACATTTTATTCTTCGCTGGAGCTTTTCTTGCAAGCCTGAATTCAAAAGTACGGAATGGAATACATTGGGCATTTTTTTTTTCTCTACCGAGGGGACTTAGACTAGAGCCAGAGGCTGTACAACTTCCCTTTCTCCGTCTGAACAATGGAACCTCAGATCTTGCTATCAGACAGGCTCTCTAGTTATGTACTTATTTGGATTTTTTTTCTTTTAAAAAAATTGTCTTGATTGTACTTTCAGAATCAGAATCATAAGGTATTTTAGGATCTTTTAGAGTGGGATGGTAGTTAAGACATTAACAGCATGTTGTAAACACCTGGAGAGCTAAAATAAAACAAAAACCAGTGAGGCCCAATCCCATGCTTGGACATTCTGTTTAACTTGTCTGGAGGATTGTCTGCCCCCAGCCTTGGTGATGCCATTTTGAAGCCAAACATGAGAAGCTTCTAGATCACCAAACTGTCTTAACCTTAGTGAGCATCAGAAACTCCCATGAAACTTTTCAGCTCTCCCACTGCCCAGGACCACCTCAGACCCATCAAGGCCTGATTTCCGGTGGTGAGGCCAGGACACCTGCGTTTTATTAATAATGTCATTGGTGAACTTGATGCAACCCCGGGGTGAAGACCCATTGATTTAGGCCAAAAGTCTTTGTTTTATTTAAGTGAAAACTGAACCGGGTAAAGTGTATTGTGCAACATTTATTATGCAACAGCCAAACGGGCTGGAATTTTCCAGCCACGTGCCTCGGAGGTGCTCTAGCTGAAAGGAAAAGGCCGCGTAACTGGGCAACTGTGGAGAGGCAAGTAGGCAGCTGCTGCGTCAGTGCAGGGCCTCTGTAGCTAGGCTTACTCACTGTGTGGCCAGCTGAGCCCCTCTGGTGTTGCTTTTTTTAATGAAACAGATAAATTCTGCGTTTTACTTAATGCATATTGTTTACTCTGCATGGGCCTAAAGAGCAGGGGCTGGAAAGGCCATGAGGTCTATTGAACCAATGCTCCAGCAACGGTTATCTGGACTAGCAACGGCCAACACAGGAGGGGGTGATCTGCTGTGATGACCGAGTTTCACGTGACAGTTTTGGAGAATTAAGCTTCAGAACGAGGACATTCTCATCTTATGGCATATGAAACTATATACAAAGGCCATGAAGATGGTGTTGGACAGGGGGCAGGGGTCACGTGGATGTAGGAACCCTGTGGTCTATGTGAACAAACTTTTTTTTTTTGAGATGGAGTCTCACTCTGTCACCCAGGCTGGAGTGCAGTGACACAATCTTGGCTCACTGCAACCTCTGCCTCCTGGGTTCAAGCGATTCTCCTGCCTCAGCCTCCTGAGTAGCTGGGACTACAGGCACATGCCCCCACATCTGGCTAATTTTTTTTGTATTTTTAGTAGAGACGGGGTTTCACCATGTTAGGCTGGATGGTCTTGATCTCCTGACCTCGTGATCCGCCTGCCTCGGCCTCCCAAAATGCTGGATTACAGGTGTGAGCCATCGCACCAGCCATGAGCAAACTCTCAGAGGAGAGGCACAGAGGAGGAGCGAAGGAGGGAGGATGGAACCTGCCTGCCCCAGCTGGCCAGCTCCTGGAGGCTGCACGGAGGAGCCCAGCAGGAGCTGGAGACTGATGTGAAGACTGCAAGCCCGCTAGAAATGCCAAGCCTAAACTGTATCCATAAATAATAATGACTTTATTTTCCCCCATTGCTAATTAGAAACAATAATATACAAGGAAACAGAAGTTACTTAATGTGTAATTATTCAGTCAGCAATTTTCAAATCATAAATATGGATTGCTGTGAGTTATCGCATTGCAGTCTTCTGAAATAGAACACAATATGCAAATGTGATTAACACAGCCATGCGCCCAGTCACTCTAAAACCTGCTTTTCCTTTCCTTAATAAAATGAGGTGTAGGTGCAGGTTGTTAGCATTGATAAGTCGTGGTCCCATTCCACCCTGTTTCTTGCCTCTTTACTCTCCTGCAGATGGAAAGAGTGAGATGGGTCAGCAGGTTCCTATAGGATGAGCCCTGGAGACCTGAGACCAATGCTGATCTGACAAATAATTGGCATTCTGTTTCAGGAGGCGGAGGGCTAATAAGCTTTTCCAAGGTAAAGTGTGGAGCTCTGCAGAGCATTCTGGGAGGACAGCACAGGTTCACACCCCACCCTCACCTCTCCCTGGGTGATCTCAGCCCCCTGCCCACCCATGTGGCAGCAGTGCCCACAGCCTCACCCCAGCCCAGACCCATCTTCTGAGCTGCAGGCTCTTTGTGTGACAGCCTCACCAGAATAACTCACTGCCATTCCAAATGTAAAGCACACAAATGCAAGCCTTGATCCACGTCCTCCTTCTCTCATCGATCTGTTCCTACTGCAGGCTTCATTATCTCCAAAAATCACACCAAGCCAGAAATGTAAGAACTGAAGCCAGAAATTGCTCATCAGAAATGTAAGAGTCACTTTGACACCTCCTTTTCCTTTCTCCTCACTTCTAATCCATAAGCAATTTCTGTCATTTCCACCTCCAAAATTGACTTCCTTCTCTCTGTGCCTTCACAGCCACTGTCAGGACCTGAGCCACAGTCATCCTTCGTGGCAGATCATGGCTACCCTGTGAGATCTAACCAAGTCTAAGCACGGTTCTTCCACTGCCCCCCCGATCCCAACCTTATCTCCCTCCAATTCATTCCGGTTCCTCCACTGCCCCCCAGTCCCAACCTTATCTCCCTCTAATTCATTCCGGTTCCTCCACTGCCCCTGATCCCAACCTTATCTCCCTCAAATTCATTCTGGTTCCTCCACTGCCCTGCCGATCCCAACCTTATCTCCCTCGAATTCATTCCGGTTCCTCCACTGCCCCCCGATCCCAACCTTATCTCCCTCGAATTCATTCTGGTTCCTCCACTGCCCCCTGATCCCAATCTTATCTCCCTCGAATTCATTCCGGTTCCTCCACTGCCCTCCCCGATCCCAACCTTATCTCCCTTGAATTCATTCCGGTTCCTCCACTGCCCCCCCGATCCCAACCTTATCTCCCTCGAATTCATTCCAATTCCTCCACTGCCCCCCCGATCCCAACCTTATCTCCCTCGAATTCATTCCGGTTCCTCCACTGCCCTCCCCGATCCCAACCTTATCTCCCTCGAATTCATTCCGGTTCCTCCACTGTCCCCCCAGTCCCAACCTTATCTCCCTCAAATTCATTCCGGTTCCTCCACTGCCCCCCGATCCCAACCTTATCTCCCTCCAATTCATTCCGGTTCCTCCACTGCCCTGCTGATCCCAACCTTATCTCCCTCAAATTCATTCCGGTTCCTCCACTGCCCTGCCGATCCCAACCTTATCTCCCTCGAATTCATTCCGGTTCCTCCACTGCCCCCTGATCCCAACCTTATCTCCCTCGAATTCATTCCGGTTCCTCCACTGCCCCCTGATCCCAACCTTATCTCCCTCAAATTCATTCCGGTTCCTCCACTGCCCCCTGATCCCAACCTTATCTCCCTCAAATTCATTCCGGTTCCTCCACTGCCGCCTGATCCCAACCTTATCTCCCTCTAATTCATTCTGGTTCCTCCACTGCCCCCCCGATCCCAACCTTATCTCCCTCGAATTCATTCCGCTTCCTCCACTGCCCTGCTGATCCCAACCTTATCTCCCTCTAATTCATTTGCCATAGAAAATCCCGTGACACCTTTATAAATATACGCTAACTGGGGAGGCTGAGACAGGACAGTCACTTGAGACCCAGGAGGTCAAGGCTGCAGTGAGCCAAGATCCTGCCAGTGCACTAGAGCCTGGGTGATAGAAGGAGGCTTTGTCTCTCTCTCTATATATATACACATATATGTGTGTATATAGATATGCATTCATTTATATTTATATAAATATAAATATTCATTTATACATATATAATATACATATATTGTACACACAGATAGCTAGATAGATACATAGATGCCATTTAATTTTTTGCTGAAGACTTGTCAGTAGCTTCTCATCAACACATTAAGCCCCGAGCCCCAACCCGGTCAACGTGGCTGTGTGGCGTGGCTGCTTCCCGCTGCTCTGCCCACTGCCCTCAGCCACCGCGGCCTGCTCTTGGTTTCTTGGAGTTGCAGTGCTTTCCTGCCTCAGGACTGAAACGTGCCATCCACCCTGCTGGACACAGCCTGGGTCCCCCCTCCCTCTGGCTTTCCCGTCTCATCTTTCAGAGCCCAGGTGTGGCTCACCTTGAGGGAGGCCACAGTGCATGTCTCCCCTGCCCTCTCCCGTGGCGTCCAGACCTGGGTTTTCCTGTCACCTCACAAATCATAACCATGGATTTCTCTTGTTTTCACCCATCACATTCGTGAGTGAGCAGCAACTCTGTGGAGTTGGGGAAGAAGCTTGGCCAGGATGCAGGGCCCCGGTTGTGGAGTTGGGGAAGACCCTTCGCCAGGATGCAGGGCCCGGTTGCTTCCCACGGAGCTGCCACCTTTCCTTACCCCTCTGGGAAAGCCTCTGGGCCCCTTTTGACTGGGCACCCTTCCCTTCTATGAGAGAATTGAGACAGGCAGCCTTCATGGGTCTGAATTCAGAATAATAAGAGATGTTTCCACTCCCAGCTTCACTGTGTGGGCACCTGCTATGTGTACAAGGGGCCCCATGGTGCCTCTGCAGTTACCTCATAAAATGGGGACGTCGTGGGTGAAAATTTTAATCACGAGGCCTATCCAAGTCTAAGTTTCTCTGCAGGGTCCGGGGGGCTGTCTGAAATTGCCCTCTGTGTCTGCGAACATTTGGCTGACAGCAGTGAGTGGGAGGGAAGACAGTGCTGTGTGCACCAGCTGTCGGAAGCTGAAGCCGTGGGGAATGGTTGAATTCACTGAGTGGGCAGCGGGCCCTTGGAAACTGACATTTTTCAGGAGCTCCGTGTGGAGCCTGCGTGATTTTCATGAGAATGGGTAGTACTGACTTCAGAGCAATCGGGGAGCTGGGCCACTGCCTTGTCAGGAGCCCAGTGTCATGGATTCCTCCCTCACAGACAGCTGTGGGTGAGAGGGACACTGGCCCTTTATCCAGGGTGGCCCATGTGTCTGCACGAGGTCTGTGGTGTAAGCAGCTGCAGCAGGAATGAGAGAACCAGAAGACTTAGATGTGGGAGCTGAAACAGTCTTTATTTCCTAAACAAGGTGATGCATACAAGTGAGGGAGGTAAAATGACCAACTGGAAACTGCGAGCGACACCGGCAGCATTGCCTCCTCTCCGAGGCTGGCAGGAGGGGCTGTGTCCAGATCACACTCTCTTTGGCCACTTCAGATACAATTCAGCTACCAGTTCTAAATGCAATGAACCTGCCAGGCTGGAGGACCAGTCTAAATGCCCATGATGCTTTTCAAGCTTCCTAGTTCTCCTCTTTGACTTGAGGTACACGATTATAAAATAAGAGATATGGGAGCACCGAGACCATGTTTCCTACAGGTCCAGATGGGAGAAGGCTGAGGCAGTGAGGACTCGAGAATATGGGCCAGTCAGCAAGTAAGGGCAGTGGAAGGGAAGGAAACAGGACAGGAGGAAGGGAGGGAGGGGAAGAGAGGGCTGCAGCTGGGGTGGGGTAGGGGAAGAGAGGGCTGCAGGTGGGGTGGGGTAGGGGGTTGGACAGGAAGCAAAAGAAAGAGAATGAGCTCAAGAGATGGGAGAAAGGAAAAAGTGAGGGAGAGGAGAGAGACATGGTGGAGGACATGTGAGAGGTGGGGTGGCTAAGAGGAGAGGGAGAAGAGTTTTTGTCTGGGACATGCGATTTGCATGCCCTCAAAAAAAGTGGACCCAGGCAGATAAAATTAATTACATCATATGTGATATTGAGAAATTCGCAGTCTGTACAAACACAGCAGCAACATCATGAGCTCATTAGCAAGCTGCTAATGCAAAGAGAATTGCATGTTTGAGGCCATCTGTCCTCACTAACCCTGGCCCCCAGCTCCTATGGACCAAAGGATATCATTTCCTTCTGATGAAAAGTTTTTCTCTGACCCCAGTGCTCTTCTCTATTTTCAATTTGAACAGAGTCTCCATTGCTGTACCTCACTGGGTTACACAATACCCTGCGAATGAAGCCTTCCAGTCAACCTGAATGTAAGCGTGCTGCACAGTTCCTCAGCCCCGCAGGCTCCAGCCTGCGCAGTTCCTCAGCCCCGCAGGCTCCAGCCTGCTTGTGGTGCAGTGACACCTCCTCCGGCTCTGGCGGTTGTGCTGTGTCGCGTTCCTCTGAAGGCCCGTGGCCGGTGTGCAGCAGACTTCTCTTTGGTCTGGGGTCTCCTGCTCCTCGCAGAGGATGCCGGAAGGGCACGGGGCCTGTGGGCTGTGGTCTGTTACTTGCTTAGAATGTCATTCCAGAGCCTTTGTTCAGGGAGCAAAGTACGTGGAGGTACACGAAGATTAGGGAGGATCATTCTCCACCTGACTCATGAAATAAATGATTCACAGAAGACTATTTTTAATCTTTAACAAAATTTGAAATATTATAGATTCACTGGAAGTGGCAAAAATACAATCCAGAGAGTTTCCCTGTATTCTTCAAAGGTAGGATTTTATACAACTACACACAATATAAAAATCAGGAAACTAACACTGGAATGGTGTGTGTATAGTTCTCTGTTCATTTGTCACGTGTGTAGATTTGTGTAATTGCCACTCAATCAAGGTGTAGACTCGTTCCATCGTCACTCTTTGTGATCTCTTTACTCTTATTCATTTACCGTCGTATCCAGCCTCCTGTCCCCCACAATCCCGAATCCTCATCAACACTAATTTTTTCTCCATATCTATACTTGTATAATTTCAGGAATGTTATAGAAATAGAATCTCTATGTGACCTTGAAAGATTGGCTTTTATTCACTCAGAATTGTGCCCTTGAGAGGCATTCAACTGGGTGTGTGGATCAAAACTTTCTTTTTTTTCTTTATTTCTCAATAACGGTATGGATGTACCACAATTTGTTTAACCATTATCTTATTGCAGGGCATTTCGATAGTTTTCAGTGTTTGACTATTGCAAATTAATCTAATATGAGCACGTGCATTCTGTGTTTTGTGTGAACATAGGTTTTCAATTCTCTCTCCAGGTGTGCAATTGCTGGATTATATGATAAGTATATGTTAGTTTTTTTTTTAATTTCCAAACTACTCCACAGTACCATGTTATAACCCCACCAGCAACGTGTGAGAAATGGAGTTTCTTCACATCCTCAGCAGCCATCTTTAATTTTTGTTCTTTGGGTGGGTATTTAGTGACAGCTCATTAGGGTCTGAATTTGTGTTTCTCTGATGGCTAGTTCTACTGGGCATCTCTTCGTGGACTTATTTTCTATTTGTACCTCGTCTTCAGTGAAGTATCTGTTTTTGCTAACGTGTGAATTGAGCTGTTTCTATTTTTACAGTGAGTTTTGAGAGTTCTTTATATACTCTGGATAGTAGTCCACGGTCGTGTATGTGTTTTACACAAGTTTTCTCACAACCTGTAGGTTGTATTTCTTTTGACACAGTCATTTGCAGAGTAAAAGTTTTAAATATTGATAAAGTCCAATTTATTGATTTTTTAACAGATCATGGTCTTGGTGCCATATTTAAGAATTCTTTACCAAGCTCTTAGTTTTAAAATTTTTCTTTGTTTTTTTTTTTCTAAAATTTTTATAGTTTTTCAAGTTACAATTATATCCATGATCCACTTTCAGGTAATTTTTGTATAAAGAGTGTGGTTTAGGTTGAGGTTCACTTGCTCCCAACACTATTTATTGTTCACGCATCACTTGCTGAAAAGACCCTCCTCTCTCCAATAAGTTGCTTTTCAACTTTCATATCATCCTTTCTTGATTACTACAGATGAAGATGATCCTCAGTTGATGATGGCATTTTCTCCTAATAAGTCTAATATAAGTTAAAAATATCATAAGTTGACACCTAACATATCACACATCAGAGCTTAGCCTCGCCTACCTTAAACACACTCTGAAGGCTTATGTTTGGGCAATAGCATCTAACACAAAGCCCATTTCATAATGAAGTATTGAATATGTCATGCAATTTATTGAGAACCGTACTGAAAGGAAAAGCAGAAGGGCTGCCTGGGTTCTCGCCACCAGCACACACAGCTGGACGCGCTGGGCCTCAAGAACAGTCCAAGCCCTGCCCTCCGAATGAATTGCTGGATGATGGTTATGCTGCAGGCCCAGGGTCGTCAACCTCTCTCCCTTCTGCTGCGGCTTGAGAATTGCTGCTGGAAGGCTCTAGGGCACCTACACTCGCTGATGCTTTAGCAAGAGGAAGATGTCACAAATCAGTGTCGGTTGCTTACCCTCATGACCTCGAGGCTGACTGGAGCTGACTGTGATGGTATCATAGGGCATATCACTAGCACAAGAAAAGATACAAATTCGAAATTTGAAGTGCTGTTTCTACTGAATGCGTATTGGTTTTGCACCATTGTGAGGCTGAAAAATCCTAGGTCAAGCCGCCATAAGTTGGGGACCATCTGTATATTGTGGGTGTTAACATCAGACAGAATGACGACTCCTACTGATTTTCAAAAGTGTTTCAGCTATTCTAGTATTTTTTTCATTTTCATACACATTTTATGGCAATCTTTTCTATATCCACAAAATAACTTGCTGAGATTTCGTTAGGAATGACATTAAACTTGTATACCAATTTGAGGAGAATTGACATCTTTATTATGTTGAGTATTCCAATCCAGGAACACAGCATGTCTCCATGCGTTTAAACATTTTTTTAAATGTTTAATCAGTATGCTGTAGTTATCATCATACAACTTGCATATATGATTTACTAGATTTACATCCAAGTATTTCATGTCTCTTGGTGATTATAGGTGGTTTTTTAAATTTTTGTTTCCACATATCCATTGCTAATATATAGAAATGCAATTGATTTTTTACGGCTAATCTTGTAACCGTGCTGAAATTACTTATTCATTCTGGGGGGTTTGTTTTGTTTTGGGGTTTTAAATTCCTTGGGATTTTCTATTGAGGTGATCATGTGATTTGCAAGTAGAGAGTTTTATTACCTCCTTTCTGATCTGTGTGACGCTTACGGCTAGAAGTTCCAGGAGCATGTGGAATGAGCATGGTGGGAGTGAGCACCCTGACCTCGCTCTTGATGACAGAGTGGGACGCATTCTGTACTCGCTATCGAGTGTACTGTCAGCTGTGGAATTTTGTAGATGATATTTACCAAGTTACAGGAGCTGCCTTCTAGTTCCAGCTTTCTGATGAGTTTTTTTTTTAAGAATTTAATTGGTACTGAATTTTGTCCAGTGCTTGACATAGTCATGTAACATTACTCTTTAGTCTTGCATCCCGTGGTTATTGTGTATAAATAACGAAGCAAACAAATAAATGGATAATTTGATAATGTTTTGTTAAGGATTTTTACATCTTTATTTATAAGCTATTTTTGTATTATTTTATTTGATTTCGAGATCCGAGTAATATTGGCTTCGGAAAAGGAATTAGCAATTAGTAATTAGGAATAAGTGTTCCTCCATTTCTACTTTCTGGAGAAGACTATATGTAAGTGGTATTAATTCTTCTTTAAATGTTTGGTAAAATTCTTACGTGAAGCCATTTGGGTCTGGAGATTTTGGGTTTTAAATTATGAACTCGGTTTCCTAAGTAATTCAGGCACTTTCAAATATCTCTTTCATGTCAGGTAAGCTTGTGCTTTATGAGGATTGAGTCATTTGATCTAATTTTTCAACTTCTGTGTCTAGAGTTGTGCATGGCATTTCCTTATCTTCCTAATGCTCACATGATCTACAGTGATATTCTCACAGGTAATTATTTTAATACATTACTGAACTTCCCCACATCATAATAATACAAAAGCATTTGTCACGTCTTTCCCTTCTCTCCACTCTGACCCAGGCTCCTGACCAGAAGTAAATGATGGGAACCGCCGAGTGACCTGCGTGAGAGTCACAGGTGTCAGGAGCCCTGGTTGACGCTGCCCTTTTCTCCCTCCCAGTGCCTGGGAGAGGATACGGGGGTGATGGCCGACACACAGAGCTGCATCTCCCTGTGGTGACTCAGTTTAGCTTCCAGGCTCCCACCCCAGAAACTGCCTCCTCTTGTAGAGCCAGAGAAACTTGGTCCTGGCTGAATGGCCCTACGTAGTCCTACATGCATCAGAGCAGCGTAGCAGCAACCTCTCAAGGAGCATAAGGAGAAGAAGCAAAAGACCAAGCAATGGAAAGGATGAGAGAAGGAAGGGAGGGGTGTGGAGGCCACGGAGACTGACCTACAGGGATGTTGGATGCCACGGCAAGATCAATGACCGAGATCCTTCCTCCATCCTGCCACACGGACGTGCCCTGGGGAACGGTGTGTGTGAGCAGTGAGGAGATGCCGTTGATGGAGGTACAGCTGTTCCACTCCTCCCTTCTCAACTTGCTACCCGTAAAGAGCACCTCTGAGTGGATGGATAACTTTCGAATCCTCTTATAGTTTTTCTAACTGAATTTTCATTAATAGCCTCCTCATCTCCCAGAAATGTCAACTTTTTCTTCTTTCTTGAGAATCTGGAACCTTCAGGTTTGGGTCCTCCTCTCAGTGGCTGCTCAGGATGAACGAACATTTTCTTGGATTGAGGAGGACAAGCCAGCTGCTCTCTGGGAAGGTGGTTCTGAGAATCCGCAGGTGCAATGTGTGCGATTAGGGGACTGGAGTAGCTGTGAGGGGCAAAACTAGGAAGACAGAGTGCGCACTTCAAAAACTTCTCGGCTGTCACCAGAGTGCAATTCTATTACCAGGTCACATCATTGTTCGCAGTATGTCAGAGAGTAATTCCTTTTATTGCTGAAAGGTAGTCCATTGTTTGAACATACATATGTTTATCCATGCATTGTTGATGGGCATTCAGGTCATTGTAAATACAGCTTTTGTAATAGGCTGAGAAGGAGACGTCTATGTCTTAATCCCTGTGAATTAATCTGTGAATGCTATTTTATAATATATGGCAAAAGGGACACTGCAGGAGTGATAGATTTAAGAACTTTGAGGTGTAGAGATTATTCTATATTATACAGGTGTGCCCAGATAATCACAACAGTCCTTATGAGAGGAAGACAGGAGGCGTTGAGGATGGAGGGGAGAAGGTGACCTGATCACGTTCTGTATGAATTTATGAGAGGAAGACAGGAGGCGTTGGGGATGGAGGGGAGAAGGTGACCTGACCACGTTCTGTATGAATTCCCTGTCCTTAATTTTCCTCCAGCTCTGAAATGTAGCTGTAATCACAGCTCTGATTTCTGGTAGAGAATCCCATCAAACCGGAGATGGCGTCTCATTTAGGCAAAGGGAATGGCCCGGGAAGGACGTTCTGATTGTCACTTTTCTCCAGCGACCTCTGCCAGCAGCTAGTTTGCCCCTAATTTACTTTTCAGATTGCATTCACTCTGATCCTTTCTCTAAGTTTGTTTAACTTGCTGTAAAATAGTCTTCACAATTCTAGTTAAAATTACTGTAACTGTTTATAAAATGCATGATCCTTGTTCACAAAGAACCTTGGAGTTTCTGCAGATCAGTGTCTTGTCTGATGCCATCAAGAGGAGTTCTGGGAAAAGCAGTGAGAGGAAGATTGGATGACCTTATGCATTTCTATCCGCCTCCCTCAGATGCCACCACATTTAGAGACATTGAGCCTAGGGCTTTGCATAAATTACTAATGATATTTAATTAGCATATTTAATGTGTGTATGTACCACACACCCAAATGTTTAACAGCATCTTAAAGAAATGAAAACAAAACAGATAATAACGGATTATAACATGATTGATACGTAGAATCAGAAATAACTAGAGGAGTGAGTGTTACCAAGCACATTCACTGATGAGCACATCACTGATGTCACTGAGCACCAACTAGGCCTCCAGATTTCCCGATTAGAACCAAGGACAACCGGGCTCCATGAGGAGCCGTCTGTGGGGAGCTCACAACCCCGTGGAGGGAGCGGCTTTGGGCATTTCCACACGGAGCCCCTGCGCTCCGCATCCACGGCTAAGCAAGTGACAGATGAAAAGGAGCTTGGTTAGAACTGACCCTGCACAAGCAGAATCAGATCAAGAACATAAGGATCCCAAAGTATATTAGGCACGAGAGTTCCTGATCAGAGATCCTTAGTCCTGACAATAGCTTTGATTTAGCAATAGATAATTCATCAGGCTGGACAGCAAGATGGGGAAATGCTTTTCTACTGAGCACTCCCTCTGGAATCACGGCAAGGTGCAAACCCTTTCAGAAGTGAGTAGCTTTTATTTGTTAGATCAGTTCTAGGATCTAATCTACAGAAAAACTGAGTGAGAAGTTCAGGGTTTCCATGTACCTCCTTCACTGTACGGTTCAGCCGTCCCTGACTAGCTTGGATTAATACGGTACATTCGTTACCAGCCAATGGTGACACGCCGCTAACTAAAGCCCACGGTTTACACTAGGGTCACTTTGTGTTCGCAGTCCACGGGTTTTGACAAACATATAATGACATGGATCTGCTGTTACATGGTCTTGGTACCTGCGAGGATCGGTCCCAGGACCTCCCACTGATACCCAAATCCATGTCTACTCAAGCCTGCAGTTAGCCAGGGGTCTAGAAAGCCGGCCTTTCTTACAGGCAGGTGTTTCTCCCCGAGAACACTATAAATTCAACCAGTATCTGGTTGTGGGTGTGGAGCCCACCAATATAGAGGCCCATTATACTTACTTTTTAAAACTTCGTGTGTAAGGGGATCCACACAGGTGAACTCCACATTGTTCGAGGGTCGAAGGTCATGCAGAATAATCTCACTGGCCCCAGATCCCTTGTGCTCCACCTGGTCATCCCTCCTTCCTTCACCTCAAGTCCATGCAAAAACATTTTAAACTACTGAAGGAAAATAATCCGTCAACTAAGAATTCCATGCCCTTGAAAACCAGCTTTCAAAAACAAAGATATTTCCTGATATATAAAAGCTAAAAGAATTCAATACCAGTAGAACTTCACTTCAAGAAATATTAAAGTAAGTCTTCTGTCAGAATGAAAATGGTAACAGCTGGAAATCTGGACCAACACAAGGGACTGAAGATTATCGGGGATTGTAAATATGTGGTTAAATACAAAACATTGTTAACTCATTGTAAAGGTTAGAGAGAAGTACATTGTCATATGGTTCTTACACTACTACTGAAGTAATATATTAATTGAAGGAAGACTGGGATTGGCTAAAAATGTATACTGTGGACCCTAAAGAAATCGTTGTGGGAGAGGGAGGGCATATGACTCATTCTCAGAAATATTCCTTGTCGGAAGTTCTCTAGGTAATTTAAACTAGAGCTAATTTTCTCTTTACTTCCCTTGGGATATGAAGGCCTTGTCAAGGAGAAAAAGCAAGTGAGCGTGAATTGGAGGAGGAAGGATGTGGGAGATGGGGTGGCAGGAGCAGGCTGCGTGGGGTGGGGCTGAGGGGTCAGAGACTGAGCTCTCCACCTGAAGACAGGAAGACCGGGGCATTCACTGGTCGTGAGTTTCCGATATCATCAGGTTAAGAAGATGAAACTGCAGAGACCTGGCTTCCTTCTACCAAAGCCAACCACATGACAATCACAACCACACGACAACCACAAGCGTTCCAAACAGGCCAAGCGATGTCTTAGGGCCAGAGCTCCGTCACCCTTCAAAGAAACGCCGCCACACAGCCAGCCTGGTGCCACGCTCCTGGACCCTGTCAATGATTTGTCAATACACGCACAGTTATGTGAAGACGGTCCCCATCTTTCCGGAAAAGGCAGCCGGGGACACAGCCAATATGACGATGAGGATCCTCTTCCTTGATGGCCTTAGGGGTGTTCTGAGCGGCCAGCGGTTTCTCCAGACCAAATGGTAAGTTGAGTTTTAATAATGCACATACTTTAGAAAATCTGATAATCCCTAAAGGATAATGAAGAAAATAAACCCCGCATAATCTTGCCACCAAGAGAGGACTACGCTTAGCAGGTGGGTGCGTGTGCACCAGGTTTTTCATCATAAAGAACATGGACTGGCCGGTGAGGCGGCTCACGCCTGTACGCCCAGCACTTTGGGAGGCCAAGGTGGGCAGATTGCCAGCGCTCAGGAGTCTGAGACCAGCCTGGGCAACACGGTGAAACTCCGTCTCTACTAAAATACAAAAAATCAGCTGGGTGTGGCGGCATGTGCCTGTAGTCCCAGATACTTGGGGGGCTGAGGCAGGAGAATTGCTTGAACCCAGGAGGTGGAGGTTGCAGTGAGCTAAGATCGTGCCACTGCACTCCAGCCTGAGCAGCAGAGCAAGACTCTGTCTCCAAAAAAACAAAAACAAAAACAAGAACATGTACTTCAGGCTGGGCATGGTGGCTCATGCCAGTAATCCCAGCACTTCGGGAGGCCAAGGCGAGAGAACTGCTTGAGTCCAGGAGTTTTAAGATCAGCCTGAGCAACATAGGGAGACTCTATCTCTACAGATAATTTTAAAATTTATTTGGGCATGGTGGTGTGTGTCTACGGCCCCAGCTACTCGAGGACCTGAGATGGGAGAAATCCTTGAGCCCAGGGAGGTCAGGGCTGCGGTGAGCCATGCCTGCACCTCTGCACTCCAGCTGAACACGGGGTACGACCCTGTCTCAAGAAAAACATACTAACAAACAAAAAACCAACATGCATTTTGGTAGCTGAGATCATTCTGTATCTCCAGTTCTGTATCCTGTTCACTGGACCTAACATTAATTATACAGTTATTTTTTCTATGTTATTAAACATTTGCAGAAATTACCATTTCAAACAGTTTGTGGTTTCACTGTAATTTTTGTAAACATTTCCCTTTAGCCTCTGCTTTATGCTATTTAATTCTATTTAACCCCACTTTAAATATATTCTGAAACATCTCTAATAATTTCTGAGTGCAATAATATGATAATTGTGGGTAAAAATATAAACGTTTTTATGGTTCTTGATATAAATGCCTAGTTGCTTTCAGAAAGGTTATAAAAATTTATGATACTCTCACCAATAGTTTATGGGTGTACTTGTCTCAGAGGACTCTCTCTGGTGTTAAGTGGACAGCTATATATATGTGTGTATGTGTGTGTATATATATAATATTTTATATATATCTACTATATTATATATATGTGTGCGTGTGTGTGTGTATATATATAATATTTTATATATATCTACTATATTATATATATGTGTATATATATAATATTTTATATATATCTATTATATTATATATATGTGTGTGTGTGTGTGTGTGTATATATATATATAGAGAGAGAGAGAGAGAGAGAAAGAGAGAGAGAGAAAGGCCTGGAAATCAGCTTCCTTTTGTTATATTGCCCTCATTGCCTGAGTTCAGCGTTCATTTTTGCCTACAGCCCAGGACCTGTATTGATATGAAATGCTGACCTAAATTTTTATAACTGTAATAATTATGTTCACTTGAGTTTTCGGCTATATGTTTCCTCGCAGTGACATTTCTCGCACTGCCAAGCTAAGTTGACCCTTTGGAAGCCGAGACCCACCGATTCTCTGAAATGGTAAATACCCTATTAGTATCGCCAGTGCCTTGGGCCTTGAGAAACATGGCTTTGTGTTCAACCTTTGCGACCCCACATGTATGCTCTGAGGAGGGCACACAGCTTGACGGCAGTGTTTTTGAAATTCCTGTAGAAACCTAAACATGGGATCTGGAAGGCAAGTCCTCAAGAATCTCTTCTCTCCCTATCCTTTCATCTCCAGACGCCTTTCATGGGTCTTTGGTTTTGCTGGGGTTTTCCAAGCCTATATAGGTGTATGTACAGTGCTGCCTTATTGGGGCAGATTGGAGCAGGAAGGAGAAATAATGAGAATGTCATAATGAGAATGTCAGGTCCTGACCTGGACAGAGGCAGCCTCATCTGCGTCCCCGTCCGTCCTGCATTCTACACATTGGGACCAAGAGCACATGATTTTCTGCTCCACCGATGATAATGAGTAGTCATCTGGACCCAGAGCTTTCATGCAACGATTTGCTCAGGGCTCTATGGCAAGGTCTATGTCACAGGGACTCGGGGAAGGAAACAGAAATCCCCAAGGTTTATCCGATGGTGGATGTTTAGGTTTATTTCAGGTGTATGGATTCTGTGTTGACTTCATTAAGATGAAAAAAAGATTTATGGTTCAAAGGACACCACTGAGAAAATTTAAAAAATGCCCAAAATGGGAGAGAAAGTGTTTACAAATCATATATCTGACAGGGGACCTGTAACCAGAATTTATAGGGAACTTTTACAGTTCTATGATAAAGACAACCTAATTAAACACGGGCAAAGTAACTGAATAGACATTTCTCTTAAGGATCACATATAAATGGCCAAAAAGCACATGAAAAGATGCTCAACATCACAGTCATCAGGAAAATGCTAATCAAAACCACAATAAGACACCACTTCAGACTCACCAGGATGATTAGAATTAAAAAGAGAGGCTGTGGAGAAAGTGCAAACACACACAGAGTTGCTGGGAGGGTAAAGTGGAGCAGCGACTCTGAAAAATGGTCTTGCAACTCTTCAAATGGTTAAACATACAGTTACCATAAGACCCGGAAATTCCACTCCTAGTTACATCCCCAAGAAAAACAAAAATACATGTTTACACAAAAACTTGCACACAAATGTTAATAGCAGCATTATTCACGGTAGTCAAGAGGAAAACAGCCCAAATGTTCACCAACTGATGAGCGGTTGCACAAATTGTGACCTATTATTGCAATGGAATTTGTTTGGCCATACAAGGAGTGAAGCACGGATAGACGCTACAACAGAGATGAACCCTGAAAACCGTATGCTAAGGTGCCAGCTAGCAAAGGCCACATGCAGAGATAGAAGGCAGATTAAAGGCCGCTCAGGGCTGGTGGTGGAGGGGGGAGTAGAGGAGCAGTGGATGATGGCTAAAGGCATGGAGATTCTGTTCGAGGGTGGTAAAATGTTCTAAAATAGACTGAAATGATGGTTGCACATATCTGTGAATATACTACAAAACATTGAGTGATACACTATTTTTTTTTTTTTTGAGACAGGGTCTCACTCTCCTGCCCAGGCTGGAGTGCAGTGGCATGACCGGAGCTCACTGTAGCCTCAATTTCCTGGACTCAAGCGATCCTCCCTCCTCAGCCCCCAGCGTGGCTGGGACTGCAGGTGCGCACCGCCACATTCAGCCATTGTTTTGGATTTTAGTAGAGCTGAGGTCTTACTATGTTGCCCAGGCTGGTCTCAAACTCCCAAGCTCAAGTGATTCTCCCAACTCAGCCTCCCACAGTGCTGGGATTTACAGGTGTGAGCCACCATGCCCGGCCCAATTATACACTTTATGGGAAACTGGGGCTGCCCCACCTAAGTCCCTTTATGGAAACTCTCGGTGCTGGGCCTTCAGGCCTCTGGCTTCCCCCTTCCCACCTTCACCCCAGCTCCCCATCTTCTTCTCTGTTTCCTTTCACTGGCTGCAGTCACCACTCACCTCAGCCTCCGGTGGTCTGTGATTGGTGACGTCTCCAGTTTTGTTTTGCTGTCTACATAGGGCTTCAGTTTGTTTACTTGGGAACTCACAGTGCTGCAGCCACCCCAGGCTAAAGGCCTCCCAGTGGAAATAGCATTTTAACAGGGGCAATAAAGAACCATGAAGATCGGCAATGGGTACAAGGAGCCCAACTCCTCCTGAAGGTGCCCTTGCAGGGGAAACTAAGCCCCAGAGGAGGAGGATGGAGGCCAGATCTAGAGCTCTGACCTCCAGCTTCCCACCTGGCACAGACCGGGACCCCTGACCTGCCCTCTGGGTAGGAAAGTTGCATGGACACCCACAGTTCCGTCTGAGGTCCCCTCTGTCCACGGCATCTGCAGACTGCTCCAGTCCCAGGCACCAATCTCCTCACATACATCAAGAACGCTCAGAGAGGTCAGGGCCTCATTGGCTCACACAAGGTGGCCAACATTTAGGTTTGTTGGTTTGTTTTTGTGGTTTTGTGGCAATGAGGAGTGGGAAGTGAGCAGGGGCTGAAGACTAGAGCCCCCGGGGCTAGAAGCTTCGTTTGATGGTTTGGAGGCTCAGCACACTTGGAGAAGGCCACACAAGCTCAGGTGGGCTATGTCTGCCAAAGTGGGCTTCCAGAATCACTCCACACTTCCACGTGGCTGGGGCAAACCCAGGTGACCCCTTTCCGTGGGGCTCAGACTGGAGCTGCAAACGAAGACCTGGATGAAAACCAGCGTCAGCACAGTCACGCCGTAGCACATTGTACCAAGTGGCCTCTATTTCCCATTTCGCCAACGGTAATGGACCTGAGTATCCTTCTATTTTTATTCCAAAAGCTTCTGTTTTACAAGACTTCAACTTCTGGCAATGTGCTCATAAAACACAATTCCAGTGCAAAGTGGCCACGATTAAATTAAAACGTAACGAAGCTTGAAGAGCCTTGGGGAAAACAGAATCTCATGTGGTCTTTTGAACAAGTGGCCACAGCCCGTCACAAAAGCAAGTTTCTTCATCAGCAACTCCCACTGCAAACATTTCCAACCGAAGAACCAAGTAAATTGGGGAGGGGTTTGCCCTGGGAGAAAGGAAGGCTCGTGAGCTTAGAACTCATGTTCTCCGTCCAAATACAGAACCATCATAAGACGTCTGCTTAGAGTAGCTGGTCCACGCACCCTCGTGACTTCCACGGTGCTCACAGCAGCCCTTTGGGTTCGAGGCTATATTTGGTCCCCAGGGCAGTACAATGAGCGGTGGGCACCTGGACGGGCCTGTGCCTGGCTCCACCTGCTCCATGACGAGCTGGGAGACCTTGGCAGGTTCTGGGAATGTTTCCTCAGGAGAAAAGTGCTGGGATAGGACTAAATGAGAGAACGGATGGAAAACAGAGCAGGCGTCCTCTCATCACACAGCAGCTGCTGCAATTGTTCTAATCACTGCACAGAGGCCACAGCCACCTAGGGCATCATCTCCCTCAGCCTGCACAACGGCCTGCAGGGCGGGCTGTTGAACGCAGGTCCTGGGTGAGGCAGGGCTGAAGGCCCGTTGAGAAATCCCCATTCTCAATCATCAGATTAAGAATAGTCAGAAGCATTGTGTCTCTAACTGCATCTGGAGCCCTGGCCCAAGAGCACGAAAATCAACTCCAGCAGCAAAGGGCAACGCACGGAAGATTCTCAGTGGACTTGGTGTTTTCAGGAATAGCCTCAGGTTTCCAGCAGAGCCCTCTGTCCGTCTTTCTCTGATACTGCCCTTCTCTCCCTTGCCCTTTTCACCGCTTTAGAATTTGATATAAAGCTGCTGCTCACTAAAGTGGCTCTGCCTGGACCTCTTCAGACCTTTTGAGGGAAAAGGCAATTTTTCACAGCGAACTGCTTCCCGTAGTACAAGTCCCTGGGGGCACACGAGGGGCTGAAGTGAGAGCGTCAAGACTCAGGGGCCGGGCCCAGTGCAGACACACCTGGGGAAAGAGCCTGAGAGCGACGGCGCCCGCCTCCCTCCCAGCCCCGTCCTCTGCCGGGCGTCGTCCCCGTGGGGAATGGGAAGATGACGCAGTTCAGAAAAGAGGCCTGAGGGTCGGCTGAAGGGCGCTCTTCACGGCCTTTGTCATCTTTGGCAACTTTCTTCTCTGGGCCTCAGTATGCCCCTCTGGGAAGTGGGTGCCACAGTCAGTGCTGGCGAAGGTCAGAGGAGGTGACAGTGCTGCTCCTCCCACCTTAACCCCGTCCCATGACATCACCCCCAGAGTCTGGGTCTTCCCTGGCTGTGGGGAGGAAACCTGAGGTGGGGCCAAGGCAGTGGTGGTGGGAGAAGGGGGTCAGTGGGGTTCTCTGCAGCCCAGAGCCTGGGTCCCCAGTTACCGAGATGGAGAGGAGGAGAAACGCCTTCAGCCCCCTCCCCCTCCAGGCCCGGGAGCTGGGACGTTTGTGTCCCTGGAACGGTGGAGCCAGGGTTATGCCTCCTGCCAGGCGCTTCCTGGCCTGAGGGCTTGGAGGCGTTCACGTGCCCAAAGCCTCACCCTCTGTCCTCCCTCTTCAGTGGGTCCAATCAGAGCCTGGCACCGGGACCTGCCCCGCCCAGGAACTTGCCATGAAGTCCCCAAGCCCGACCACCCGTGTTCACCGGGCCGGGGCCGCCAAACACGGACCAGTGGGGGCGGCCTGGGCATCGGCGCCCGGGCAGAAGCCGCGCTCCCTGGGCACTGGCCTCTCAGCCCCAGCAGCGGACTCTTGCCGAAGAGGGTCACACACACTCGGGCTCCTGAGCCCTTCACAGCGGGGCAGCAGCTGCAGCTCTCAGGCCTCCAGGGCTGCGTCCCCGGGGATAAGCGCCCCTCAGAGCGGAAGAGGACAAATCCCTTTACCGCGAAGCAGGAGTCAAGCACGGTCGGAGCCCCGGACACCCACAGGGGAAGGCCCCGAACACGACCAGGAGGCCTCCTTCCTGTGTCGCCAGAAATCCTCCAAGACATACAAACCAGTCAGAAATAATGGAAAAAAGAAAATCATTTTTCAAATTACCACAGGCCACGCAAGTAGGCAATGGTCTAACTATGTCTGTTTAAAAGACCTCACCAATAAAAATAAAATACTTCCCCCCGTCCCCCCCCAGAAAATACCCAGCCCTCTGAAAGCAGGCCCTCCTTCCTCAGAGCCTTGCTGATGGCCCTGCCTGCTTTGGTGTGTTCTTTTAACACGAGATGCCCGCTTGGGACATGTTCCCCCTGTTTGCTGGAGCATTTTGAGGAAGGATTCTCAAGCTGTCTCCTGTTTTTTTGAAATTCTATACATTTTTCCAGTTTTTTCAGGGGTAAAGAGCCCAGGCATGTGATGGTGCCTGTCACACTCTCTGCGACACCCCAGGAGGCCCCCGGAATGCCTCTGTGTGGAGATGCAGGGCTGGAGCCCCCGGGGACGGGCGAGGCGTAGCCTGCACACCCTGGAACCGGATGCTCGTGCTCACACTTCGGGCTTGGGTTGGCGAATCCACCACGAAATGCTTGATTTTATTGCATGGGCCAAGGCAGTGACCTGAGTGGCCACTGACAGCTGAACAAGGAGCATTTCCCGGCCTATTCTCTAATCCCAGGATGTGAGGAGGACTTTTAACATTAATGTGAACTCATGTGGACTTTCTGACTTAATTTGGTGAATCAATTCTATCCAAGCCTCCTTTGAAAGGGTACGTTTCAAGAAACGAGTTAAAGAAAATACGCAACTCTCAGAGCAGTATCTGGCACACCTCTGTCTGCACTCTTCGTTAAATTTCACGGTGTCTGATTGATATAGAGAATGAATATATTCAGTGCATACAATATGATGATTTGATATGTGTATACATTTGTCATGATTGTGCAGTGATTACCACCATCAAAGTAATGAAAGCATATCCATCACCACCCATCCCGTGCTTCAGAACCCCAGGGCCCGTTCATCTTATGACTGAAACTTCGAGCATTTTGACCAGCATCTCCCCATTTCCCCGGCAGCCACCATTCTCCTCGCTGGCTTTTTAGGCTCTACATGTAAGAGAGATCACGTGGCATTTGTCCTTCTGTGCCTGGCTTATTTCACTTGGCACAATGTTCTCCAGATTCATCCGTGTTGTCTTAAATGGCAGGATCTCTTCTATCACTGAGTAATATTCCAGTGTGTGTGTGTGTGTCGTGTGTGTGTGTGTGTGTGTACCACGGTGAGATATTTCCTCACACCTGTTAGAATGGCTCATACAAAAAATACAAGAGGCAAAAAGTGCTGGTTAACATGTGGAGAAGAGGGAACCCTGCTGGTGGCATGGCCATTATGGAAAATGTGCAAAGGTACCTCAAAAACCTAAAAGTAGAACTAGGACTACCATACGATCCAGAAATACCAGTTATGGGTATATATCCAAAGGACTCGAAATCGGTATCATTGCAGCACCATTCACAATAGCCAAGATACGGAAAAAAGCCTAAGTGTCCATCAACAACGAAAATGAATGAAGCAGTTGTGTGTGTGCCCCGTCTCCACGCTCCGCCGTCTCTCTGTTTGTGGCCCAGCGAGCCACCTTTGAGACACCCCTTTCATCCCCTTCATACCATCCTCCAGGTTCCCTCCTCTCAGTCCCACACCTGTTGGCTAGAAGGACCCCACTGACTCCGAGGAGACTCCACAGCACCAGAGCCGAGCAGGCTGATCTCAAGGAGACATGATGTCAGGATTCTTGAGTTGAGCTCCATTTCTTCAAGGACAGAATGAGTGCCCTGCCACGGCGTCACAGAAGACGGATGTAGATGAGGTCACTGACTCTCAGCCTTAGCTGTGCTTCAGGGTCTGCCGTGGAGATTTACACAATTATGTTATTAAGCTCCATCTTGGGAAATTCTGATTCAGAAGGTCAGGGGTGTAATTCAGAGGCCTGTTTAGAAAATCCATAGTTGATTTTGCTGCAACCAAGTGTGAAAACCACTGGACTAGATCATTGGAAAATTGTATTGAAATTAAAATTGTGGGTCAGTTGAAGGTGGGCCAACATTTGGCGTGGCCTCATTGAATGGTTTTAAAGTCACAGAGCATTCGGCTGTGTTTCTGGTTTTTCCTAGATGTGGGGAAGGTGCTAGCAGACTCCGGAAGCATTTTCTTGTCAGGATTTCCCTTATGTGTCCCACGGTGCATGTCTGAGGGCGGGAGTCCGGCCTGCAGACGGAGCAGCAGATGAAATGCTCGCCCCAGCGTGTGCCCTTTCAGCTAAAGTCTCACGCAGACGTAGAATCTCAAGGGCGCAGGAAATCCTAAAAGTCACTTTGGGTAGCTCCCTCCCACTTACTGCCTGAGTACTGTCTACAGCATCTTTCTCAATTTGTTTTCCACTTAGCATGTTTACTTGTCTGAATTAAACTAAGTGTGTGATTTTCAGTAATGTGTGGCCCTCTTAGAAACCAAACGTAGGCTCTTCAGTAGAATCTGAATTCCCCGACCTTGGCCATGTGATTTGAAATATTTTGCATTGGTGGACGATTCCAGCCTCCATCCTTACAGCCTGCTGGCTGCCGTCCCTGAGAGCCCAACACCTTCAGAAAAGATCTTAAGCTACGGCTGCCCAGTTTGAGTAAAGCCTGTCCTGCACTTCTCCCAGAACTCCGGTGCAGCGAGGCGAGCGAGCCACGCCAGGCTAAGCAGTGCTTCTGGTTTCGAGTGAGCCACCGTGGCCAGGGAAATGATTCACAGGGATCCCCTGCACCTGGGGCAGGGCTCTGAGGTGTAGACACTTCCCTCCTTGGCTCCCAAGCCACTGGGGAATCTGCCACGGAGCCTGCAGTGTCCACAGGAACATGTCAGGAAAGCTGGGCACGGGTTTCCACGATTCCGCGGCGGGTGAGGGGACAATCAGCAGGAGGGAGGCAGATCTCCTGTGTGACCGGCAGCTCTTCATCTCCCGCTGTGCAGTAACCGCTCCCCCTGCTGCTCAGCCTCAACGGCCCTGCCCTGCCTACACCGGGGCCACTCCTCTTGCCTGCCAGTCCCTTAACACAAGGAGTCCAAGAGGATTCTTGCTATGTCCCCTGGGAGAAGCCTGTTCCTTTCAGGGACCAGGACTGTTAAACCCAGAAATCCCACAGCTTCAGAAAGCAGATGTGAGGATCCCAAACAGGGTCCTGGGAGTGCAGGCCCGTCTCCTCGGAGTCCACCCTTCATGCGCACACTGCATGGCTGCTGCTGTGTCTGCCTGGCGTCGGTGGCACACGCTGCTCCCCGCTGCTCACTGGCTTGCTGCTTAGGGCCTGGGCTCCTCCGATCCACCCGCTCCCCCCACGGCTCTCCAGGTCGGGGCCGCCCTAGGTCTGAGAGGAGAGGGAGACATGAGATGGACCATTTCTGTGAAGACTCAGCTGCAGATTCCTCCCGGTCAAAGCACAGCCATGTCTGCTTTTTCCCCACCTTTTGAGCTTGGTGGACTTGCAGAGCCGAGGCTGCCTCAGGGCAAAGCCATTGTGCCTCTTGTCAGAGCTCATTCTCACCTCTCCCAGTCACCTCTCCGATTCTCTCACAAGCAGCAGCCTCTTCATAAAACTTCTCCCCTGCCCCAATCCCCAGCACCGCACCCCCCGTCTGTACCTGGAGCCCAGGAGAGGAGGCCTGGGCTGAGCCTGCATCTCTATGGAGGGAGCCCGGTCCCTGGAGTCACCTCCTTCCAGGCCCTTGTCCCTGCAGTCCCAGCTCCCACCTGGCCCGGAACCCGAGGTGCCCACCGTGGGGCTGCTGCTGTCCCCTCAGGGGTCTGCAGAGTGGGACAGGAGCTGCCAGGGCCTCTCTGCAGCCTCCGCTCTGGGGGTCGGGGGGGCAGCAGGCTGCGGAGGGAGGGCAGAACTCAGGAGTGCAAGGCGGGGATCCTGGTGGGCTGAAACCTTCCTGGCGGGGGATCGAACCTACCCACCCCTCATGCCTGTCCCGCAACCCTGACTCCTGCCGCTCCTGGGGTTGCCTGTCCAGCGCATTCAGGATTATTAGGCAAAGCAGGACCAAGCCCCTTCCAGAGTCAGGCCAGCCTGCTCGGCACCACGCGTGGGCCTGAGTTAGAAAATCAGTCTCAGCCGCACAAAATGAAATTGCGGGCTCAGTGACAGGGGTCCCTTGTAGGAAATGAAAGATGCCCTTACAATGAAGATTTATTTTATGTTATTTTTTCCCCCAAGCACTCTTAACTGACTGAGTGATGTAGTGATGATTACTCTGATATTTCCACATGCGCGTTTAAGAATTTATAAAGTCATCTGTCTTCGGTGGAGCCCGGGGAGCCACCTGAGTGGAAATGGAAGAGGGGAGAGGCCCCGGGGAGCCACCTGAGTGGAAATGGAAGAGGGAGAGGGCCGGGCGCGGTGGCTCAAGCCTGTAATCCCAGCACTTTGGGAGGCCGAGATGGGCGGATCACTAGGTCAGAAGATCGAGACCATCCTGGATAACACGGTGAAACCCCGTCTCTACTAAAAAATACAAAAAACTAGCCAGGCGAGGTGGCGGGCGCCTGTAGTCCCAGCTACTCGGGAGGCTGAGGCAGGAGAATGGCCCAAACCCGGGAGGCGGAGCTTGCAGTGAGCTGAGATCCGGCCACTGCACTCCAGCCTGGGCGACAGAGCGAGACTCCGTCTCAAAAAAAAAAAAAAAAAAAAAAAAAAGAGGGAGAGGCCCCGGGGAGCCACCTGAGTGGAAATGGAAGAGGAGAGAGGCTCCGGGAGAGGCTCTTCCCCTCCTGAGACTTCAGAAGGATCAATTGCAAAACAGCTCTTGGAGTTTGGAGACTTGGGGAGTAGGTGTGAGGATAAACTTGCCACAGAAGCAACCCTGGGATCTAGATATCCATCAAGTCAACGACAGGTGGCTTGGATGGGGGTGGGGAGACAGTGCTCACCCCTTCCATGAGGCCACAGCAACGGGCCTCTGAAAAGGGAATCGGACGCAGCCTCAGGGAAAAGTCCACTTGGATGTAACCTCAGTGGCCATCCCAGGGCTTAGAGAGGAGGGTGTGGCCCGGTCAGCGGAGGCTCCTGACCACAGCTGAGGGAAAACACAGAGGGCCTGCCCAGGGTAAACATGTACCAGGTGGTCCCAGCAGCCCCTGCGTGTGTACGTGTGCATGTGTGTGGGCGTACATACGTGTGCGTGTGTGTGGGCGTACATACGTGTGCACGTGTGTGGGCGTACATACGTGTGCGTGTGTGTGGGCGTACATACGAGTGCGCGTGTGTGGGCGTACATACGTGTGCGTGTGTGTGGGCGTACATACGTGTGCGTGTGTGTGGGCGTACATACGAGTGCACGTGTGTGGGCGTACATACGAGTGCGTGTGTGTATGTGCATGTAAGTGTGTGTGCACGTGAGTGTAGGGCATGGAGGGTACGGAACATAAACAGAGGCAAAGGCCCCTGAAGGCCTTTCAGATGCGGGTCCCATGAGCACCGGGAAGCCAGGGAGGGCAGACGTGGAAGCTGCAGAGTCAGAAATGCAGCCTCCCGCGGAAGGGCCCTGGGACGCCGTGAGCCAAGCTGTGGGCTGATGATGGGACACCGCTGACGTTCTGCTGGCTTCCCCCGAAAGCTCGCTGGGATCCTTCCTCCAGTTTTCCGGGCCCACGGCCTCCTGCACACATGCCACCGTCTCCTCTCTGCTCTGCGAGAGCCCGCTCATCTCCACGGCCGCCGGAGACAGTCTAATAACACGGTCACCACAGTGTGTGAGGGGAGGAGTGCTGGCCTGCGGCAGGTGCAAGGGTTAATCACCGGGGCCCGGCAGGTGTCCACACAGGGCCGTGCTGTCTCCTGGATCTCCAGAGAGGACCTGGGGCCGCTGCCGCTCCGAGCCGGACCTCACTGCCGCAGGCCTGCGGGGAAACGCTGTGGTCCTCCTAAGATTTCAAGTGGGGCTTTTTCTCGACTGGGTGTTCACTGGTTGCCGTAGACCTTGGACTGTTTTCCGGAGCTCCACAGGGTTTGTGCAGCCATTTCTGGTTGTTTCTGAGGTTGGAAGTCAGAGGATGGGGGTTTGCAGTTTTTCGGTTCACCACGTTGGCGATGGCCTTCCCTTAAACCTTCTACTACTTAGGCCCTCAGATCTTTCCTTTATCACATTTGTAACCATTTGGCACAGCAATATTTCTCTTTTTACATTTTTTAACTTTTGACGAGTCAATTTGCGTTTCAGTCTGCTTTCCACAGAACTTTAATCTGAAGGGTTTGATGTTGTGTAGTCACGGGACTAAAGGCAGCTGTAACGACAATCACATAAACAAGAGAGCTGTGTGAGTGCACAGCTGCATTTATAGACGGTTCTCTTTGCAGCTTAGAGGAAGTGCAGGGAATTGTCTGGTGCAAATATCCCCCTTGGGGCCACATCTCCGAACACATTTAGGACAGTTGTTCTTTTGTTTACTGGGCAAAGTGAGGCTTTTTTTTTTTCCTTTCAATGGCCTTCTGCTTGCGACTCTGTGAAGCATGTTTCTCGGTCAGCTCTCCTGTTCAGGAGCGCAGGCCTTTCCGGTCATTTATCAAGAGAGCCATGAGTGTTACTCTAGTTTGTTTACTTTGAAAACTACCTGGAAATGTCCAGCTATGTTCAGTTTATTTTTAATTAAATAATCTAATTACTATTTGAGCCTGTTTATAAAAAGAGAGCAAGACTCTTCATTACAGAGTACGGTGCGAAGGTTGTCTGAGTCACGCCTTCTATGTATGTTCACTTTATACGTTGGGATCTGTGTTTAGTCCACACTCAAAAGAAGAAGAGTTTTCTCAAATTGCCTAGTGTGGTTACATTTACCTTTATGTCTGTTGTAACAAACTCCCACAGACACAGTGGCTTAAAACTCAACAAAGTTATTATCTTACAGTTCTGAAATTCGGAGGTTAAAAAGGTGCTCGCTGGGTTAGAACTGACGGCCTCAGCGGGGCTGGCTCCTCCTGGAGCCTCTCGGAGAAGCTGTGGCCTGGCCTTGCCAGCTTTAGGGCGTCTGCATTCCTTGGCTGGTGGCCCTTCCTCATCTTCAAAGCCAGCAACCTTGGGTTGACTCTTCCTCAAACTGAATCACATCAACACCAACTCCTTTGCCTTCCTCTTCCAGTGTAAGGCCCCTGTGATTACACTGATCCCACCTAGATAATCCAGGGTAATCCCCCTGTTTAAAAATCAGCTGACTTAGCAACCTCAATTCCATCCCAATCTTAACTTCCCCTTGCCATGCAACTTAACATATTTGCATGTTCTGGGATTAGGATGAGGACATCCTTGGGGCAGACATTATTTAATTTTGTCTATCACAGTAGTATTTTTCTACTTTTATAGTTCAAATCATTTGTATTACTTTTAAAATTTTACACATATGTTTGATTTAATCTTGTCTCTTTTGTCTTTCCAAGTAATTCAACTGTTGTCTAGCATATAAAGATTCTGGGCCAGGTGCGGTGGCTCACGCCTGTAACCCCAGCACTTTGGGAGGCCGAGGGGGGCCGATCACCTGAGGTCGGGAGTTTGAGGCCACCCTGACCAACACGAAGAAACCCCATCTCTACTAAAAACACAAAATTAGCTGGGTGTGGTGGTGCATGCCTGTAATCCCAGCTACGCAGGAGGCTGAGGCAGGAGAATCGCTTGAACCCAGGAGGCAGAGGGTGCGGTGAGCCGAGATAGCAGTTCACAAGTGGGGCAGTTTTACACCTCAGGGGGCGTATTGCCCTGAGATGGTGCTGTTGGCCGCATACGAGGAAGTAGTGTGCAGTGAGTGAGTAATTTTATGCTGCTTTTGCATCCATTTTTAAATACAGGTTTAATTTTTTTACACCTCAGTGAAGCAGGGCTCAGTCACCCTCGACACAGTTTCCCGTACTATGAGCACCCGAACGGCGGGAGCTGGAGGACAGAGATAAACGGCAGACGCATCTCTCCCGCCTGGCACGCTGGGCTCCACTGTCCTGCCTTTGAAAGGGCTATTCAGACATTTGCCCGAAACCTAAAGGGACCCCCTGTCAGTCACAGCGTGACCTTGTGACCTCCTGGAACTCACGCCAGCTGGCTTCAGACCCACCAGCTAAAGCTCCCGCAGGACATCCCTTGGGAGGGTCCCTTCACTGGTTGTGCCCTTGAAGCTGTGCCCAGAATCCGATCCCGGGGGCCTGCGAGGCCGCCCCAAGAGACCCGTGCTGGTGGGGTCCCGGCTGGTGCTCTCTCGTCTGGGCCTCTCAGCCTCTGGGAACAGCAGTTACCAGCTAAACGGATACAGCTTCATTCGAAACAGGTCGCTGGAAAAATCTGGTGGGTAGAGACCAGAAATGCTTTTAAACAACCCACAGTGCACAAGACCACAGCAGAGACTGACCGGTCCAAAATCGTGGTAGTGCTGACATTGAGAGACCCGGCTTTATTCAAAGACTGAGGTCTAATTACTGAATGGTGTACTTCCAAATCAAAGTTCTAATTACTGAATACAAAGGCCTATGGCTAAGTACCCTTTACAAAGGCTTAACTCTGTCACCCTTATATGAAGACCTGCTTGGTTACAAATTCTGGGACTTCAAAATAATCTGATAGAATGTTCGAGAACTGTCAAAGGTTGATGAAGGCAACATGTACTATCTGAAATAAAAGGGCAAGGTTTGGTGAACTGCTTCCTATAGTAAAGGGGGGCTGTGTGAGTCAGGCACAGCCTCTCTGACCAGCATAAGGGGTGATCTCACCACAGGTTTTCAGTGGATGAGAGAGCACTGCTATCGTCTGCAGAAGCAGGGTTACTGCTGTCATTGGCTGGCACTGGGAGCATGTTTATTGGAGGCGTTCCAGGCCTAACTTTCTGAGTGGAGAACGTGACACTGGTCAGCTTGCAGAGATGTGCTCACTGAAGATCATGGTCTTGACTCTGCCTGAGCAAATTTAAAATTAGTTCTGTGGGCAACTTGTAACCATGGCTAAGCAGCAGCCTTTCCTAAAGTTGTGGGATTACAAAAAAATTCTCAGATGCCTTCATTCTCAACTGCATTTCAGTTCACTTGGTCATAGAATCACAATTTTCGCCATGGTCTACAAGGCCCTCTGCAGTCTGGCCTTGGTCTCTCTCCCCTCACCCTCTCTGTCCTTTTCACTCACGATGCTCCAGCATCTCAGAACAAGCCAAACCCTTCCCACCCTCAGGACCTGTGCACCTGCATGACTCTCTTTCAAGAATGCCAGTCCCTCACTTCATGTGGCTGGCAACTTCTCGTTGCTAGATCTCAGCTCAGAGACCTTAGCATTAGAGAACCTTTCCTTGGCCACCTGGAATTTAGAAGGCTCAAGTCACCCCAAACCCAGGCATTTTCTCTCCTAACACTGTGCACTCCTTGCTGTCTAAAGTGATTGTATTTGGGTCTCTATCAGCTCATCTCCCGTCACTCACCGCTGCTTCCAGATTGTTAACCTGACGAGGGCAGGGCCTTTCCTGTCTTATTCACGCCTGCATCCCCAGCACCAAGAAACAGCCACGTAGAGAGTTCTCAATAAATATTTAGCGTGTCACAGTTCAATTAGAGAATGAATGTATGAATGCATAACTGGGTCACAGCTTCTCAACCTGAGGACTTAAGGTCTCCACATAACTCACCGCTGAGTTCTCTCGCAGTGCAAAGAGGGAACAAGGTTATGCCTCATACAAGAGAAACACACAGAGGTCCTGCCCTGCAGGGTCTGCCTGCCAGGTGGAGAGGGCTGCAGTAGGGGAGGAACAAGGAGCAGTGGGAATGGGGACGAGGGGTTTTGTGTAGCCTGCAGGGTGTGAGACGGTGCTGGGGAGAACTTCAGGCCAGGGCTGTCATTCCTTGTAGTTGGTCTTAAAAAATGTGTTGAACTTGGCCAGGTGCGGTGGCTCACGCCTGTAATCCCAGCACTTTGGGAGGCCGAGGCAGGCGGATCACCTGAGGTGGGGAGTTTGAGACCAGTCTGACCAACATGGAGAAACCCCGTCTTTATTAAAAATAGAAATTAGCCAGGTGTGTTGGTGCATGCCTGTAATCCCAACTACTTGGGAGGCTGAGGCAGGAGAATCACTTGAACCCAGGAGACGGAGGCTGTGGTGAGCTGAGATCGCGCCATTGCACTTCAGCCTGGGCAACAAGAGCAAAACTCCACCTAAAAAAAATGTGTTGAACTTGACTGGGTGAATGATGAAGCCGGGCTACTCCAGGGAAAGGAGGGACATGAAGATAGGACTTGGAAGTGCGTGCCGTCTGAAGAGAGGAAACAGACTGGTAACAGCGGGAGCAGGGGTGGGTGAAGAGTCTGCAGAAGGAACAAGAACCATGTGTCGGTCTGAACTTACAAAGCTCCCTTTCTCTGCTGAGAAGATGCATCCAGAAAGCCTGGATTCTGCAGGCAATTCGCAGCCACAGAGCCTTTTTATCAGAGGAGGACTTGCATTTTGGGGAGGGCTGGTGGGTACTGTGCGAAGGATGGTGTGAACGGGGTAAGCCCAGTGGCTGGGGACCCCTGTGAATAGTCCACAGAAATGACAAAGGCCTCACATTTGCAGAGGCAGCGGAAATAGAGAGGGGGACAGGCTTCAAAAAATTAATAGAGAAACTTGACAAAACATGGTTATTTAATACGCCTTTCACTCAGCTGATTCTAAATTCTAAACTCGGTCTCTGAGGTCAAACACTGTCAACAGGCCTGGCACAGTGCCTGGCTCCTGGCTCAGCACAGGTTGGTTGGACCTGAGTACGAATCAGTCCAAATGTGAGCCTTTGGTTTGCTTCTCTTCAGAGCCAGAGAAAGCTGGCAAGGGACGCTTGGAACCAAAACCAGCATATGTTTGAAGGAAGATATTAAATTGGCTCAGAATTCTCATCTTTTGGCCAACATGAACTTTTACAGGCAAAAATTCTTCAATTTATGTAGAATTGCTTCTTGCCTGAGAAAGGTACATTTCTAATACCTTGAACCACAGAAAGAAGGAGCTGGCTGGACCCCTAATCACACTCAAGCTTGACCTAATGCCAAAGAGAACAGGTTGGCCTCACCTTCAGTCTTAGCTCTGTCTGACACTTACAGAGCCATCAAATGCCGTGGCTGTCTCGCCGTCTGGTGCTGTTAGGGATTTTATCTAAACAGGGAGACTCTCGGGAGCAGGAGGGGAGCTGAAACATCTCCCGTGTGCAGAATGTGCTGGGACAGCCCCCGGCAGGTGGGCGCTTCTCTTGCTGGAGGTGAGAATCCGAGAAACGGAGAGATTAGGCAGCCATCTCAGGATTGCATATCTAGTGTGTACTAGGAATGAGCCGGGGTTGGGAGTGGAGAACTGGACAGGCCTGAGTCATTATATACACAGTTCCTAAAACCCTGCCGGACCTGTTCAGTATGAAAGGGGGCATGGCCCACTCCAGGCCCCTTAGTGGGTCTCCCTCCTGGTGGTGAACATTTCCTGTTGGAAAGTTTGCTCTTGCACTATTTTATCAAAGCAACTTAGATAAAGCTGTGATGATGGGGCATCTTACTAGTTTTCATCTCGACAGATTTCTTATGGAGTTTATTTAGTGACCCAGCTTGGAAAGGTATCTGGGAGCCGGTGCCAGTTCAAGGGGCAGGTGCGTGTGTGTGT
Source organism: Macaca nemestrina (assembly GCF_043159975.1). Taxonomy (NCBI): domain Eukaryota; kingdom Metazoa; phylum Chordata; class Mammalia; order Primates; family Cercopithecidae; genus Macaca; species Macaca nemestrina. Next base: position 63,816,161 of record NC_092136.1, on the reverse strand, counting down.
GTGTGTGCGCGCGGGTGCGTGTGAGCGCACAAGAGCATGCTAGGCGGGGTGGGGGGTTGTTGGTGAGAGTTTGTCATTGTGTCTCCTGGCCATTTTCACATTATACAAGCATAGACAACATTATGACTGGGCCTGGGCGGGACTGTCCCCAGGGTCACAGCCACCTCTGCTTTGCTCAACCCTTTGGAAGCCTGGGAGGATCAATAACTGGGTACCTGGGCCGCATCCTCAGAAAAGGCACACAGCCTGGCATAGAGAAAGCCCCACGTCGGGTTCTGCACCCTCCCTAAAGGTGAGCAGCAATGCTTTAGGGTAGAGAGGTGACCAGAAGCCTCAATAGAAACAAACCGTGTTTGTTAATGATGATGGGGGCGCAGGAAAACATTTCTGGCTTTAAAATAATGATGACGATTTTAAGTGGATTTCTTTTGGTAAAAAGGGTACTGGACTCAGAGTCAGAAGGCCCAAGTGTGGGCACGTCCTATGGAGGGAAATTATCTCGGGCTCCCAAAATCACTAAAGAAACTCAAGCTGGAAACTGCTTAAGGCAAACCTGCCTCCCATTCTATTCAAAGTCATTCCTCCAGAAACTCAAAAGACTGTAACCATTTGTGTCTGGCCTGTCTGTGACCCGGAAGCTCTCTCCCTGCTTTAAGTCGTTCTGCCTTTCCAGACCGAACCAATGTACTCCTTACATACGTTGACTGATGTCTCATGTGTCCCTAGATGTGTAAAACCAAGCTGTGCCCCGACCACCTTGGGCACGTGTCGTCCGGACTTCCTGAGGCTGTGTCACGGGTGTGTCCTCAACCTTGGAAAATAAACTTTCTGAATTAACTGAGACCTGTCTCAGACTTTCTGGGTTCACAGTCCTATAGAGTTGACACTTGTCTCTTGATCTTTGTGTACTGTGTGCCTCAGTTTCTTCTCTCCCATCTACTAGTCACTCAACAAACACTTCCTGGGTATCTTTTATCTGCCAGGCACTGTGCTGGGCCCTGGGAGGAAATAGTTTTCGACAGGGTCATATGGAAGGGGCAAAGAAGAGTCAAAGATAATCCCTACATGTGGGTGGTTTACAATCTTATGGGCAGCTGATATGTGTACACGGATGGTAGAGACACACCTGCCAGAAAAGACAAATCCTTCAAAATGTTGTAAACAAAGTACAGTGCAGCCAAGAGGAAGAAATAATTACTTCAGCATGAGAGAACCCATGTCCGGAAGGATCCATGGAGAAGACAGTATTTCAACTGACCTGGGAGGAGGAGGAGGAGAATTTCAATCGGGGAAAAGGAATTTGTAGTGAAGGGAACCTTCTGTCGTGCAGGGGCTGAGGCCACGGAATGGGCAGCTTCCCCGGCAGAGAAACCCCGGTGGAAAGCCAAGCACATCAGGGTGCTCCAGGCCCAGCAAGGCACAGGGAGTTTGGAAAAAGCTTCTGGTGACAGCCCTGCAAAGCAGGGAGCGCTCCTGCTGGTCGCGGCGAGCTCGATGACGCAGGCGGTCAGTGTAGGCAGAGCGTGGCCGGGACATCAGGGCTCCACAGGGACAGCCCCTCCCAGGAAGGCTCTTGGGCGGCCTCTGCTCCTGGCACCTGAGTGTGCATGGCTGCCGCCTGAATGAGGCCTCTGCAAACAAGGAGTCTACTGTGAGCTGGGCCCAGCCCATGACTCTCCCTCAATGATCACCAGCCCCCACCTGCCCTTCACTAACGTGTCATGAAGCTGCCTCGTCTTCCTGCCTGGCCCAAGGCAGTCACCATTTGGGCCGTTCATCGGAACAGACAACATCCAGATGCTGTCTCTTAGAGCTGGTTTGGAAAACTGGCAGAGGAGGTCTGTGTTCTCCAGGCCTTTTCTACATTGTCTAATTTCACACTAATGACTCCCTGTTTCCAGGGCTCCAGGAATCCGAGCCTGGAAGAGACGCCCTTGCCCTCCCCCTGCACCTGCTCAAGGCCAACCTGGCTGGAAAGCAGCAGGAGGGAGGGCTCCTGGAGCAGCATGAGAGGTGAGCTCCCTGGCAGGTCTGAGCAAGCACAGAGGGCAGCCAGTGCACGGCCAATGGCGACCAGCGCTTGCAAAGCAGGCCTCTGAAGGCATGAAGGACTTGCCATTCCAAATACGCTGGATTGAGATACTGATTATTTCCGGTGGGAAACATCGGAGAAATTGTAGTTTCAGAAAATGTGAACTGACCTGTTTCTTTCTACATGTGGCAAGCCATACAGCTTCCTCTGGGAGGGGGCCCTGTCCACACCAGGGCGAGAAAATAGCCCCCATTACCAGAGGCGGGGCATCGGGGCTGCAATGGACTTGAATAAACACGCTCCTGAAGTAACCCTCACCTTCCACTGGTCATCCGCCCCCGTGTATGTCTCCTTGTGACTCTCTGGGACATGTGTTGCCCCAGCCAGATCCCCTGTGTCCTGTCATTTCTTCTCAAATGCATCATGTTTGCTTGGCCACTTCTTTGGATCTGTTGTGAAGATCCCCACGTACATGCGAAGTCTACTTAGTGTCAATTTGGTTTCTAGATCCAGCCAAAGAGCCCACATCATAGCTAATGGGGGATGGGGGGTCTCTGGCTCCCCTACACCTCTGAAGCCTGCCCTGAAACCCACTCCCCATTACACGGCAACTGGAGAGCCCAGCCCTGTCCCTAAACAGACAGAAACTGGGGGAAAGCAGCACAATTCATGTGTGTCAGAGAGACCATGTGGGTCTCCTGGTGCAGAATGACACCAAATTGTTCCCAGGCCGGTTTCTCCAGGGTTCCTGCTGAACCCGCGCGACGGCAAGTCCTTAATGACGATGCCACTTTCCACTGGAACGCATGCCTGGCTCACGCTTCGTCCATCAGATGGACTTTCCTAAGTCTGATAAAGGAAGTGTGGGGACCCGGAAGTTGTATGTGTTCTCTTTACTGACGGCAGCCAGGGACAGGTGAAAACGCCCGAACGTAAGCCAGGCAGACCTGAGCTCCAACCCTGGAAAGTCATAAAAATGCTACCTGTGCCACAGGAGGTTTGAGAGGACTCAACATTCTACATACATGTGTTTATAATACATGTGGCGCCTCCTCTGCGCCAGACACTTTGCCAAGTGCTGTGGATGTAACGACAGACTAAGCAAACACATCTCTCAGTCCAGTATGGGAACAGACAAGTAAAGGCAACTTTAATGCAGGTACACATCACAGCAGGAGAAACCCAGCAAATGAGCAAGAAAATGAAGATAATCCTAAGTGATAACTATAAAAGGGGAAAAAAAAAAAAGAGGAAAAAAATGGAAGAAAATGGACCAAATGCTGACACATGGGGGATGAAAAGGAACCAACCACGCAGAAGTATTTGGGAAGAATTTTTAAAGCGCAGGATTAGCGAGTGCCAAAGCCCCGTGGTGATAAAAAGCTCGTTGTATTTGTCCCGAAGAGACACGGGTGCAGCAGGGACCTCGTACACAAAGGGAAGGTGGCAGGAGAAGGACTCGACAGGCAGGCAGGAATTTTGCACCTGAGCCCTGCAGGGAATGGTAATGACCTTGTGTTTTATTGAAGTGCATTGACCCCATGGAGGGTTTGAGTTCGGCATACATGGAGCTAGTGGGAGCGATCATGGGGCACGTCAGAGCTGAGGTTGGGAAAGACTTGGTGAAATTAGGACCATATTGGATGAACGCTCATCTTACAGCATTCAAGGGCTATGGCCAAGGGGAGCCCACACCGGTGAGAGGCTGGATCAGATGCCTTCCGACGCCTCCAGCAGGCACCATCGCACAGTGGTGATGCCAGCAGCCCTCCTAAATCTCACCGCTGGGATTAAAATGTTTGTTTCACCATTTCTTGAGCTTTGTAACCTTGGGTAACTTGCTCAGCCTCAGTTTCACTGTGCAATAAAATGGAGGTTTAGAGCTGCATGTATGAAATAGGATGTTGGAAAGATGTAACAGGTTTTGGTTCCTGTATTAACCAGTGGGGTGGGTTTTGGAAAACCGCCTTTATATCTCTGGGTAAAATGTGACCATAAGCTAATGTTGTTTCCATTTTTAAAAGCGTTTACAGATTCTTCCAAGGAGAAGCTCCAGCCTTGAACTATGAACCACCTGCATCAGGAACATCTGTCACTCTTTATAGCAAGAGTCTTTCTCTTAGAAGATTTAGCCCACGGCATGTTTGTTTTTCATGTTCACTTGTTTGTCCATGTACTGATTCAGTTCATCTGAAAGGCGTATGTGCCATTCTTTGAGGTGTGACTCGTTTTCCCTCAGTCTGCGCTTTTCTCTGAGATTGGACTCAGGCCACACAGGCGAGCACAAGCGGCCCATCTTCAAGGTGCTGTGAGACCACAGGCCAGTCCCTGCACCTGCTGCCAAAACGGCGGCTGCCATTTCTTTGGCCCCACAAATCCATCACAGCCACGTTACTTCTTCGGGTGCCCAGAGACAAAGTCAGCGGCGCGGCTCTGATGAGTGGAGGGACCCCGGGGCTCCCGTCCGGCGTCACATTAGATAAGATGACACAGACACACGTGCAGTGGTTTTACGGAGGAGAGTTCAGCAGACAAGAAGGGGCCAGAGGGAAGGGAGAAGGAAGAAACTCCGCTGTGCAGAGACAGACGCAGGCGGCTCTGAAGCCGAGCGAGGGAACCCGGGAGCCAGAGGAACCAGCCCGGTATATATACACAGAGGCTGGAGGAGGCGGGGTCTGATTTGCACAGGGCTCAGGGGATTGGTCTGACTATAGGCATGTCATTCACGTAGCCAGTGAGAAAGCTGGCCCTCCCACCTGAGGCTTTTAATATGCAAATGCAGGGCGCGTGACGTTCCACACATCCGGGCCGTGTGGGGGCCGCCATGTTGGCAGGGACACGTGGGCCGGAGGAACCGCGGTGGGGGGGGACCCGGTTTCCAGCGGCCTGATTTGCATATCGAAGGTGCCGGCCTGGCCTTAAGAACCTGGGCTTTGCAAGACACTTTTCTGGAGACGCTTTAAAAAATGAAAGCTTTCGAAGGACCCCTTTTCCTCTCTATCTGCCTAAAATAATTTATTAATAACTCCTACCACATCAGCACCAGAATTGCTTTTTTGATGTTATAGTCACCTCCATTTGTAGAAAAAAGAACAAAACAAAACGAACAACAACCAACTCTGCCTGGCCTGAAACACAGAAATTGTATTTTCGGCTCCTAAGGCTGCCTCCTCACGGTTTGTGGCCAGGGTCCAGCTCAAAGAACAGCCCTCAAGGACCTGAGGGCCAGAGTCTCTTTCCTGGAACCAGTGAGACGTTTGTCCCGAAAGGTCTCCATGTCAGTGGGATAAACAGACGTCCCCTTGCTGAAGTGTTTGGTTTATTTTTTCCTTAACACAATTCATTAGGTTTTGACTTATCATTCTAATATGACCTTCTGGTCAAGTGGGTTTTCTCAAAGTGCTCATTTGGGAACCCATTGCATAATTTCATCATATTAAATTTGGAGAAAACTTAAGTAGGGAGCTTGGGAAAATTAAAGTCAACTTTAGCATAAAGCAGCTGGAGCAAAGAAGTCACGCTTACAGTGTCTATGAATCCGTTGGTAATGTCTTCCCTGGTTCATTATATCTAAAAGGTACCTCACTCAACCACCGGGAGGAAAAGATGCGGAGGATGGTTTAGGACTGCTGTCTGCCTGATCTTCAGTCGGGGAGCACGGGGCTAGAAATGTCAACGATTTGCCATCCCTGCTGTCGAGCTAAACAAATTGATTTGGCTCTATCTTTTACACACAATATTCTATGATTTCATTTTCAAGCGTATGGTGAATTAAGATGAAAACCATTTGGAGGTGGGAAAAATTACACGGAAATAACACTTTCTAAGACATCTGCAGGAAAAAAAAAATCAGCAAGCAAAGTTTGTAACCCCTGCTCTATTTTCAAAGTGCCAGCTCTTCTGTTCTCAATTTCACCTTCCCAGCGTGAACCGCATTCCGTCCTCATTATGGATTATAAAAGCCAACTCTGCATGAGAAGGATGTGGACAGTGTGCGGTCACCTGAATGTTGTTTCTTGTGAGAAAATGAAACCCACCATCTAGTCTCACTTTTCATGGACAGTGAATTTTATTTTTCACTTAACTTCCATGTCACTTTCTGGCTTATTTCATCTGGTAAATGCTTCTCCTTCCTCTCATAGTGATGGATGAACATTAGTGCTGCTTGCAGTGGAAAGAAATATGAAGATAAGGAGAAAAGGACACAATTATAAGGAATCGGAGACATAGAAAGGGCATTATCACCTTAGGGATATATTTCAAAGTTTTTAGCTTCCAACTCTCAATGAGCAGATCCACAGTTCGTTTTCCAGCCTAGGATTTTCTTCTGGCAGATGAAGCTCAATCACTTGTGGTTTCCTCAGAAAGTTGTCTTGATTCAAGAATGCAAAATCTTTCCCTCTCAGGACGTCATCACCCACTGTCACCTGCTCTTCCCACTGGCAGTGAGTGCAGCAGTCCCCAGAGCTCTCTGCCTGGCTGGTCCTCCCATCCCCTATTCCCTCAGAAGCCTCAGCATGTCCTTAATCTCACACGCCTCTTCCTCCGCACTTCTAGTCTATTTCATTCACCTTTTCATTTCCACTCTCATAACACCTAACATGATCAATTAATGTTATGAAGCTTGAGGGTAGAATACTTGAAATTACCTCATCTGAACAAAAATAGATGTAAACAAAAAAGGGGTCCCATGGGCTTGTAGTACTTTAATAAAAGATCTAACATTTGTGTTGTTGCTATCCCAGAAGGAGAGAAGAAGTGCTGTGAGACTGAAAAGGTGCTTAAAACTCTAATGGCTGAAACTTTCCAAATGTGGGAAAATCTGTAAGTTTACAGATTTAAAAAGTTTATCAAATCCCAAATAAGATAAATTCAAAGAAATCCACCCAAAGACACATGATAGTCAAAGTCCTGAACACTAAAGTTGAAGAGAAACACTGGAAAGCAGCCAGAGAAGAAATGATGTGTTATCTGTAAGAAGAAGAAGAAAACAAAACAATTTGAATGACAGCAGATTCGTCATCAAAACCCACAGGAACCAGAGTAAGTAGCACGACATTTTTCAACTTCTGAAAGAGAAGAAATGTCAACGCAGAATTTTTTGTTTCACAAAAGTTTTCTTCAGCAGTGAAGGGGAAATCGAGACATGTTAAGAAGAAAGAAACCAGGAAATTTTAAATCTTCTGACCTACTCTAAGAGAAAGGCCAAAGGAAGTTCTCTTTAAAGAAGGATATGATAAAATAAGGAAGCTTAGAATGCCAGGAAGGAAGAAAAATCAGTCAGTAAGATTATGGGTAAATGCAGTCGGCATTCCTTCTCCTTTTGAGTTTTCTAAATTAAATTTGACAGTGAAAGCAGAGACGATAAAATGGGCCTAATGTGGTTCTAAATGTATGCAAAAGAACATTTTAAGAGAGACACGTTTTAAACGGGGAGGGTAAGAGACATAAATATGTGTATATGGCATATTAATGGTAGATTTGTCATAGAGAAATCACTAGAGATATGATATAGCAAGGTACACTAAAGCAACATAGATAAATCAAAATTAAATTTTAAGAAAGGTTAAAGTAGCCAATAGGAAGTTAAAAAAAGAAAGTAAGAAAAATAAAATAAAAGGAGAACAGGAAGAAAGCAACATATAAAATGGCAGACTTAAACCATGACATATCCATAGTTACATTGTGTGAGTTGCTTATACCAATTAAAACAGAGAAATCAGTAGAATGGATGAAAAGCATGGCCTAACAGTTATTGTCTACAAGAAATTTACTTTGAATGTGAAAATATAAGTAGTTGAAAGTAAAAGGATGGAGAAAGATAAATCATGCAAACATTAATTATGAGAAACTAGAAATGGCTATGTTAATATCAGATAAAATAGGCTTCAAAAAATTAAATGTGTCAGATGCAAAGCAAACATTACACATAATAAAATAATCAGTCCAAGAGGACTTAATCTTAAATGTTTATGAACGAAGTAGCAGAGCTATAAAATATGTAACGCAAAAACTGACAGACCCAAAAGAGGAAATAGACAAGTCTACAATTATAGTTGGAGGTTTCAATCCTTTTCTTATAGTAATTGATAAAACAAGTAGGTAAAAATCAACAGATATAGAAGAACTCAGCAAAACCATAAACCAACAGGATTTAATTGACATTTATAAAAAATTAGTTATATATATAATATATAAAAATTTTACATAATACAAATTTATATATAATTTTTATATATTATATATTTATATATACATAAATATATATAAATGTATATATAAATATATATATAAATATATAATATATAATAAATAATGATAAATATATAAGATATATAATATATAAAACATGTAATAAATATATAATATATATAAATAGGCTGGGCGCGGTGGCTCACGCCTGTGATCCCAGCACTTTGGGAGGCCGAGGTGGGCGGATCACAAGGTCAGGAGATCGAGACCACGGTGAAACCCTGTCTCTACTAAAAATACAAAAAATTAGCCGGGCGCGGTGGCGGGCGCCTGTAGTCCCAGCTACTTGGGAGGCTGAGGCAGGAGAATGGCGTGAATCCGGGAGGTGGAGCTTGCAGTGAGCCGAGATTGCGCCACTGCACTCCAGCCTGGGAGACAGAGCGAGACTCCGTCTCAAAAAAAAAAAAAAAAAAAAAAATATATATATATATATATAAAAAATATATATGAATATATATATTATTCTCCCAATAATAGGAGAATAGGCATTCTTTTTAAACTTTCAAACAATGTATATCAAAGTGAACTATATGCTGGGCCAAAAAAGAAACCTCAACAAATTAAAAATAATTTAAGTCATACAGACTGTGTTCTTCTATTGAGTGTAATTAAGCTAGAAATTGATAAGATAACAATATGAACCAAAAAATCCCAATACTTGCAAACTAAGCACACTTCAAAATAAAGCATGGTCAAAGAGGAACTTTCAATGAAAATAAAGTGTACATTGAACTGAATACAAATAAAAACAACACATTAAAATTTGTAGGACGGCCAAAACAATTCTAACATGCACATTTCTAATAAGTGCATATATTATAATAGAAGATAAAAAACTTCAATTAATATCCTAAGCTCAAAAACCAGGAAAAGTAGCAAAATAAAACTAAAGAAACAGAAAAAAGAAAATAAAGATAAAAGCAGAAACACAAAAATTAAAGGCATAAAATACAATAGGGAAAATAATAAAACAAAGTGCTGGTTCTTTTAAAATTCAACAAACTAACAAATCTCTATCTAGATTGACCAAAAAAAAGGAGAGAGAAAAGATACAAATAACCAATATCAGGAAGGAAACATGACTACTATAGCACTAGAGACCAGAAAATATTAAAAACAAGTAGGTAACACTACGAACACCTCTACACACATACATTTGACAATTTGGATGAATTAGGCAAATTTCTCCAAAAGCACAGAGCTAATACAAGTCACTCACTGTGACTATATAATTTGAATACCCCTACGACTATTAAGGCAACTGAAATAAAAATTTTAGAATCGCTCCTCAAAACCTCCAGGTCCACGTGGTTTTACAAGAGAATTTTACCAATTATTTCAAGAACATTGATTCTGTGCAACCCTTTCCAGAAGCTATTAATAGAAGAGGTGGGAACACTGTCAATAAAATTTTATAATGCTAGTGTTACTTTGATATCAAAACGAGACAAAACACTACAAAATATAATCAAGGGCCAGTATTCCTCATGAATATGAGCACAAAATACTTAACAGAATACTAGCAGGTAGAATTTAGTGATACATACAAATAATTCTACCCTATGCATCCCTGGAATTTGTATTCAAAATCAATCATATTGATATGCTGAAGACTAAAAATTTATTATCCTATCAAGTGATGCAGAAAAAAGCATGTGACAAAATTCAATGCTTATTTCTGTTAACAAAAACTCAGAAAACAGGAATTAAAGGGAACTTTCTCAGCTATATAAAGAGCATCTACAAAAATCCTACAGCTAACGTTCTTAACGATGAAGAACTGAATGTTTTCCCACTCATATCAGAGTGAGGCAAGGACATTCTCCTTCACACTTTTAACATAGTGCTGGAACTTCTGCTCCTCACAATAAGGCAACAGCAACAACAACAACAATATAAAAAGCAAGCAGATCAGAAGAGGAAAAAATATCCTTTTTCTAGGTACACAATTGCTTATGTGGAAAATCCCAAGGAATCTACAAAAATCTCTCAAAGATAAAAAGTGAGCTCAGCAACGTTACCGGATGCCCGACTAACGCATGAAATCCAATTGTATTTCTGTATACTATCAATGAACTTGCAGACACTGAAACTGAAAATACAATACCATATATGACTGCTCAAAATGAAACAGGTATAGATCTAACAAAACACGCACAGGACTTGTGTGCTGAAAACTAACCACTGATGAACAGAATCAAAGATATAAACAAATCCTGTGCACATGGATCGGAACACAATGCGGCAAAGAAGTCAATTGCTCTCCAATTGCTATGCAGGTGTAATATTATTATTATCAAAATCTTATTAAGGTTTCTGTAGACGGGGCAAGATTATACTCATGTGTATATGGAAATGAGCAGATTCAGTAATTGCTAAAACAATTTTACAAAAGAATAAGGTGGGAGGAATCAGTCAACTGAACTTCAAGACTTACACAGCTACAGCAGTCAAGATGGTGTGGTGTGGTGTTGGTGGAGGGATGGACACGTGTGTTGGTGGAACAGAGGACAGAATCCCTAATTAGACCCGCAGGTGTATACCCAACTGACTTGACAACAGGGCAAAAAGAAAGAGCCTTTCAACAAATGGTGCCAGTGCAACTGAAGATCCATAGTGAAGACAAAAGCAAACAAAGCAAGCTTCAGTCTACACTTCTGTCTTGTGCTAAAATTAACTCTCTGTGGGGTGCCTCCAGGGGCAGTCAGGGCCACTAGGCAATGGCGTCAGGGGTTGCCCACAGCGTACCTGGATGCTTGCGGCAGTGGAAGTGGTTCCAGGGTCACACGCAGCCGTGGTCACCTCCCTTAACGGGGAAGGAGCTTCCGCTCTAGGAAGGTGTCACCAGGAGCCTGCGCCTCGAACACCCATGCGTCTCCTCGGGGCCCATCAGCCGGGACAGAGGCTTGTCGCTCTGACCTACTTGTAAGGGAGGCTTGGAATGGAACTTCTGGCACTTTCCTGCTTCTACAGTGAGAGCTGGGCTCCACCACAAGGAGGGCTGGGCTATGGAGGTGGGCCGTGGCAGAGAAAGCAGCCAGTGTTGTCCGCCTCGGCTCTCTTGCCCCCAGCCATGGGGGGCTCTCAGCCTTCTCCGGGCCTTGGCACATCCTGATCTACCTCCTCCTTCCCCACCACTCTCCTGACAAACTCCTGCTTCTCAGACCTGTCCCTGGTGAACAGCCTTGGTGCCCTCAGTCAGGCAAGTTGCTCTGTGAGACAAGACTTAACGACAAGGTGTTTCATCAGTTCACGTGCAGTTCACTGTATGACGAACCCCTGGATCACGTTGCCGTGTTCTCCACCCCAGCACCTGGCACACGACTTGCCTATCTGGCATATAGTCAACGCTCCTTATGTTTTGGTGGATACGTGGTCAATGAAAGTGTGAACAAGCATTTGAAAAGGCTTAACATATAACATAGATGATGCTGACTTTTGGGGACCTTTTAAACAGCACTGGGGTTCTCCAGTCAGCAGCACTGTGGCTCTTTCCTGGTTTGGCCGCTGTCTCTGGTCAGAAGAAAGACAGCCAGCCGGCTACACATTTCACATGCTCAGAATGGTTGCTTTATGGTAGGTGTATTTTACCACAATTTATTATTATTTTTATTTTTATTATTTTATTTATTTATTAACTATTTTATTATTATTTATATTTTATTTTATTTATTTTTATTTGAGATGGAATCTTGCTCTGTCACCCAAGCTGGAGTGCAGTGGCACCGTCTCGGTTCACTGCAACCTCTGCCTCCTAGGTTCAAGAGATTCTTCTGCCTCAGCCTCTCGAGGAGTTAGGACTACAGGGGCACACTGCCAAGGTGGGCTGATTTTTTTGTATTTTTGGTAGAGATGGGGTTTCACCATGTTGGCCAGGCTGGTCTCGAACTTCTGACCTCGTGATGTGCCTGCCTCGGCCTCCCAAAGTGCTGGGATTACAGGTGTGAGCTACCGTGCCCGGTCATTTTACCACAATTTTTAAAAGGCAGTGTGCTCTATGACATAAGCTGTATAATTGTTATGAACAGATTTGTATTCCTGCTGGCTTAGCCTGTGGGACTGGAAGCAGGGCCTGGGGGCTCTGTGGGGTCCGAGAAGGCCATTGCTTGGCCGAAGGGGATGGAGTGCCCGGTACGGAAGCTGTTGAGCCAACAAAGTATTTCCGTGCTTTCACAAAGGCTGCCCTTCTAGTGGGTGTTGCCTGAGGGACCACCTGTGCCTGCTGGCGAGGGCGGAGGAGGAAGGGTCTGAGGGGCTTCCAGGCTCCTTGTGCATTACACGGATAGTCTTGATCCAAAAGGGGTTCCTGCACTTATTCCTGGCTTTGAGAGGAAGAAAGAAACAGCTTTGTCTGGTTCTGGAACGGCTCTGCAGTGCCATTCCACGATTGGATCAGATCGGGGTTGAGCTTTCAGTGTGTATCTCCCCCAAGGACCACCAGCGAGGACGCTTGTCCTCCAGGACTTACCAGGTGCCAGGCCTGACATGGGGCTGGAGATCCCGAGGGGGAGGGATGCGGGCCTTCCCTTGCCAAGCTCACGCTCTAGTAGGGGCAGGTGCGACAGTAGAGAAATTGCAATCTAGTAATAGAGTTGCTGTAGCTATGGAGACAAGACACAGCAGAGCAGAAGAAACGGCTGATTCTGTGGTGGGCTGGGGGAGTGGACAGAAAGGGCCAGGAGCTGCTGAAAGAGGCTAGAGGCAGCCCATGCATTGCCCTGCCTGCTCCCCCATTCTAGAACGTGCTGGGACCCAGAGGGTAGCGTGACTTTGCGTGACCAGGACCCTCAGCTGTCCTCGAAGATAACGGTTTGATCCATCACCTGTCGTCCTCCCTCCTTCCTTCCCCCTCCCTTCCTTCTTCCTTCTTTCCTCCTCGCTCCCTTTCTTCCTTTCTCTCATCCTCCCTCCTTTTCTTCCTTCTTCCTTCCTTCCTCCTTCTTCCTTTCCTCCTTCCTTCGTTTCTTCTTTCCTGTTATTCATTGAATATTTTTTAAACAATGTCTGTGACCAGATCTATGCTATGGACTCAGGGAAAAATGAGACAGTCCCTGCCCTCGGGAAGCTCCCGTTCTAACAAGATGGACAGACACGGAAACACAATGCAAGGCGTGTTTCCTCCGTTGGGAAATGGTCTGGCCCGGGTTCTTTACATTTTCCATGTAAGGTGACACTAAGAACAGTGAGAGAACCAGGAACGAGGGACCTGCTCCTGTCGAGAGGCCTGACCCCGTGCTCTCAGCTGAAATCCTGTTCGGCTCCAGTGCAGGTGTCGGCCGGCTGGGCCCTCTCCTCAGAGCTGAGACCAGCCGCAGGGCGTACACCCCTGAGAGCAGCAGTGACCATTGGGTGGCCAGGAAGACCCGGGGGCCTCGGGGAAGGATTCAGGTGGGCACAGCAGTGGACCTCAGACACAGCCAGGGGCCAGGCTGGGGGGAGCTCCCAGAGGGGCAAAGTGTGACTCTGGGAGAAAATAAAACACAACGAGAGAGATTGAGTCGATCGCAGCATGAGAGGACGGTGGCCAAGTCTCCTCTCTAGCAGGAGCACGGGGCCACAGAGGCGTCCAGTGACCCTGGACGGAAAGAGGGACAGATGAGAATTCCGGGTGTTTGGACGCTGGAACCGCAGCAGAGGCAGACACTGTGGAGGGACCCCCGTCCCTGCAGCTGCCCACGGGGCCTCAGGCTCCTCAGGGAGGGTCACGGCAGTTCCAGAGGGAAGCCCAGCTGCCAGTTTCTGTGAGTCACTGAATTCGCATTTACCTTCGTGTTCTTGCCGAGTGAACTGGTAACTTTGTGTTCCAAAGATGTATGTTCGTGAATGAGGAAGTGGGTGAGACCCTCCAGGAGTTTAGCGCAAATAATACAAACACGGGACATCTACAGAATTTAATATGAATGATTTGGCCTGGAGTAAGAAGACGTTCTAGGCAAACCCGGGGCTCACTGCTGCGGCAGCCCTTGAGTTTTCTCTCAATTCCAAAGGAAAGGAAGACCCGAGGGCCACTTCCTCGTGTTCAGGGCTGGTCTCTGCCGTGAAGAAGGTACTCGTCCATGGCTTGTGTGCTCAGCGGTTCCCGGTGTCCAGGTGTCTCCCGAGAAGCTCACCGTGAGCATCGTCTTTCCAGGGCGTGGGCTCATCCGAGCTCCATCGTGACCAGCGGGGGAAGCAGCTGCAGCAGCTCCTTGACCCATTGTACAGAGAAACGGAGAGTCAGAGCGATGAAGGTGTTAGTAGTGACAGAACCGGAACCCACGTCTCCTAGGACCCAGGGCTCCCTCCACCACCCCGTGTGACCTGCAGCGCTCTAGGGGACCAGCGGGCTGCTGTGCTTTTAGGGGGTGCTGGTTGTGCAGGGCCTGGGTCATGCCTGGCCGTGAGCTGTGGGCACCTCGAGTATCCAGCGGTGCTCAGGTTTCCCTTGAAGCCAGAGGGGATGGGGGAAGCTGAGCGTGGACAGCACAGAGACCCAAGAGGAGAGAGGAGAGAAAGCAGAGACCAGGGAGCTGGGCACACGGGGTCCACGAGAGGGAAGGGCGGGACTTCCAGAAGAAAGAGCGCTCCAGAGAAACCTCCGCCCACCGCCCCGAGCCCAAGCCCACCCACCTGGGCACAGTGGGGGCCCCATGGATCCCCCCATCTGCAGGAAAATGCTTCTCACTCACCACCTCACAAGCATTCCTCAAATGCCTGCTATGGACCAGCAGGCCAGCCTGAGATCTGCGGCGGGCACAGCTGCCTCCCAGGGGAGAGGAGTGGGTTCCTGAGATCTGCGGCGGGCATAGCTGCCTCCCAGGGGAGAGGAGTGGGTTCCTGAGATCTGCGGCGGGCACAGCTGCCTCCCAGGGGAGAGGAACGGGTTCCTGAGATGCAGCCGGACCCAGCCCCACGGCAGCAGCACAGGCGGTGAACAGTCAGAGCGCGCTGGGTGGTCAAGAGCCCTCCCTGGGTGTCCACTGGGATCTGTGGCCAACACCACCCAGGGTTCCCCAGGCCTTCCTAACCGCTGCTCAGCCAGGCCGAGCTGGGGGCTGAAGTTACAGCGGCCAGAGACGAGACGGCCCTTCCAGGCCTCGCTGGGCCCACCTCGGCTGCCCTTGCAGGCTGCTGCACTGCGGAGAAATGAAACCTCAAGTGATTTTTTTAATGGACCAGGGGAGGAGGGAGTAAAAAAATTTAGCAGTGCATAATTAGGGAGCCCACAAGTTCTCTGGAAGCTAATGAATAAATAAACCCTTGACAACTTCCCCCAACTAGCGCTGACAAGATAATTGGACCTAATGTCTTAATTTCAATGCTTTGGATGCATTTGACTTTTGTTAATGAGACGTTAGCACGCATTGCGTGAGAGTGGCTTGTTTGTCGCAGGGCAGCTGAAGTGTGATTGGTCCAAGGTTTGCCTTTTGTTTATTTTATTGGTTTATTGCCCTGTAGGACAAAGAAGGTGACGCTGGAGAGGGTTATTTCACAGCTGTTTGGTTTAGGTTTATCGTTTACTTTCCCTTTGCTCATTGTCCTCGCCGGAAGCCAGAGGAAAACCTGGGGCTTCCAGGGGCTGGGGCCTGGGCGTGGAATGGGACTCAGGGCCGCTGGAAGCTTCTCTCCCCAGCCTGAGGTGCTGCCACACGACTCCTTTATCAACGCCTGGAGTAATTCTCACTGTGATAGGGAGCACAGAGAGCAGGTGGAACGGCCTGGACCAGCCTGTCTGTTTAGGAGGGAAAGGGATTCAGATCACAGTGGCCTGTGGTGGCTGGGGTGGGCTCTGAGTGCAGAAGCTCATGCAGGAAAGGTGCCTGAGCTCAGGGGGCGGCAGGAGAGGAGCAGAGGAAGGTAAAGTGGGGTGACCTGTGCCCCCATCCCTCCGGGCACACAAAGCCTCGGTGAGCAGAGCCTTGAGTGCAGAGGAGCCCGGGAGAGAAACCCAGTCTCTGCTCAGGAGTTCCAGGGACACTTTCTTAACCTTCCTCCCTGACCTGGAAAGTGGTCTGAGGTTGGCACCTAGTGCCATGGAGGTCACAGGGTCCGTTCCGTGGGGCCAGGCCATGAGCTCTCGGTGCCCCTGAAAAGAAGCCTGGGCCTGCTGGGCTGAGGGTCTCAGCGAGTGAGAGGAGGAGTCCATCTACACGGCTGTTCGTGCACAGGACTTTGATTTCTATGATACACTCTAATGTGCATCGACTGTATGTAATCTATCCGTGACTGCACTGCTGACTCCTGCAACCACCAGAACCAACCTTTAATTAACATCACTGTATATACAACTTACAGATTCAAAGGGGTGACTGAAGTTAGTCTTCAGACAGAATCCAAATGATGGGGTTTTACGCACTAGAAATGGCCCTTGAGGCGAAGGATGAGGTCACAATTCCTGGGGAACTGTGGGGCTACGGTGGCGGAAAGGAGTTACTGGTAATCCCTTCCCTCATTTGCACCCAGCACACGTAAAATACCACTGCCTTTCCTAGCACATGTGCATTCTCGTTCCTCTGTTCTGATTTGATATATTTTTATCCAGGCACACATTTCCTCGGACAGGCAGGTGTCATTGGCTGGATTCTCTTTCTCCTTCCTTTTCTCTAAAACCTTCACTCATTTGCCAATCTTGGCAGACAGCTGGCATAATTTTTTATAGGTCCAGAATTTTATAATAGACTGGAATTATTTTGAGTTCTGGATGCCCCCATTTTTAAAAATGTCTTAGGAAATGTCCCTGAGATATGGAAATGAAAACATAAAAAAGTTTAATTTCCTGCCTGAAATGGAGAAAATGTCAGAACAAACACGAATTAATTAACAGTAATATAAATTATCCTTTTTCTTTAACGAAGGAGGAATCACGCATGGCAGAGGTATGAGAGCAAATACCTGCCTGGCTCTTAGATTTAGAGAAATCTGAATTTGCATCCCGGCATTGTGTGACCTTGAGTAAGTTATTAAGTGCCTCTAGGACTTCGTCTTTTAAAAATACAAAATAGGGATGACTTTCTGCACTCGTAGGACTTGTGTGAGGATTAAACGAGATATGATAGCAGCGGACACCTCATGTGGGTTCAGGCACTGATTAGTGTCTGAGCTTTGTGCATCGTCTGGAAGCTACAGATTGGCTGGAGGGAGGTCAGCATGAGCCAGCCTGAGGCCTCCTGCTGTTTATGTGCAAGACTCACCTACGCAGGGGGCCAAAGTCGTTCTTAGCACCCACGCTGAGCATGGGCTTCTCTGAGGCCCCCCGCTGACTGTGGACGCAAACACCCCCTGCTTCCCTCTCTTGCCAGGAGCTCCTGACCCTGTGAACTCCAGGCAGCTCTTTACCCAACAGATCTTGACACCCGGGGAAACATTTCTTGAAGCAATTGCACAATTGCATTTTATGCCTGGAAATTCCACTTAGGCTGTGCTCCTAGGGAAGGAATCTGGACCCTGCCTCTGCCCAGGGGCCCTCCAGGTGCCCCCTGCGATCCTGCCTCTCTGGAGGGGATGCTGTGCTCACCCCAGGCATTCATGGGGGCCCCTGGAATCCTCTTCCAGATCAGATCAGCTGAGGCTAGAGCTGGTGCCAGCGTGGACTGGGAATCGCCTGGTGGCTAAGGCCATTTTCTCCAGCTTCTGTGACGGTGACTACGTGTGACCCGAGGGGAGAGAGAATTAGTAATTGGTTCCAAGGTAAATTAACAGAGGAGATGTAATGAGGAGTGTTGACTCTGTGCGATATTACTCGGTGCTCCTGTGCAATGATTGGATTTGCAAAGTCTGTGACTCAGCTTGTTCTTTGGGGAATGAACCCATAAAAATTGAGAGCTAATGAGAGCAGCCGTGTTCCTCTGACGCCAGGTTCAGATCCCGGAGCCACCTGGGGGAAAGGCTGTGAGGAATGGAGAAGGATCTGCATTGGAAATGGCACGAGGGGCCCTGCAGACTGACCCCATTCCTTCTGGAATCCCTTCTCCTCTGCCTGGTGAGTGTACACGTCTTTCTCCCACAGGTTCCCGTTTGCCAGGTGGTGCTGGCTCTGACATCCACCCAAGGCAGCCGCCCCGTGAGCCCCCAGTGGGCCGGGCTCCCTCCCCGTGAGGTACACACCCAGCAGGCGCAAGGGGGGTGCAGATGGGCTCAGTGTCGTGGGGATAAAGGCAGGAGGGGACTGAGAGGAAGGCAGGGTTGGACGTGAGCCGGCTGGGCAGGGGCATTTATTGGGCACCACTGGGGTCTACACAGGCTGGTGCCACCTGAGTGTGGAGCCGGGTGCGGAAAAGGAGATGGAGAAAAGAAAAATCCCTGCTGTCGGGTGGCTTAAGACTCGTGCAGGAAAATCAGCGGATCTGAGCGAGGCACAGAGGACGAGTGTGAGTCCAGGAACGCAGCAGTTGATGCTGCAGGCCTCACAGCGCCTGGCCCGGGGCCGGCTGACTGCACGGTCCACCCGGCTGCACGGTCCACCCGGCTGCACGGTCCACCCGACTGCACGGTCCACCCGGCTGCACGGTCCACCCGGCTGCACGGTCCACCCGGCTGCACGGTCCACCCAGCCAGGGCAGCTCAGAGTGGAGTCATTGCAGGCCTCATCCAACTCGAGACTCAGCGTCCCCTCGTCTTACTGTTCATGGTGACGTTGGGAGTCACCAACCTTCTATCGGATGCTAAGTATTGTTTTGATAGGTTTTGATATTATTAAATCTAAGCCATGGCTGTACTCAGCACAGATGGTTCTTATTTATCACGTGGCTTTCTGAGAGCTGTGTGTGTAGCTCTACGTGGGTAGACCTGGGTGAAAGCAACGGTGCAAAGTGGCCTCTGCCCTTCCAAGCTTTGGCAACTGAGCAGGGAGGTGCTGGTTCCTCCTCCCACCTACACCCCCGTCAGTGCCGTCCTCAGTAACGGGCAGCGTGGTCCTCGCTTTTCCCCCTGGCGTCTGTCACTGACGGCTGCGAATCAGGCAAGGGCTGTGCGGAGCCCACATCGGGAGCGTGGCAGCTCGGTGGCCCTGAGGCTGCAGGATGGAGCCAGTGCACCTCGCATCCCAGTCAGTGAAGAGCCACGGGCCTGGGTTCCTTTCCACCTTTGCACCGTCAAGCGGTGTGGCCTCTTACAAACCCTCAGTGCCCGTGTCCTGGGTCCCTTCTGATTGCCACAAAGGGTCAGGAGTGGGGGCTGGACCGCGAGGATAAAGTCCCTTCAAATTGTGACCATTTGTGGTTGGACCGTGTGACTCACAGCACGGAGTTTCTGAGTTGCTTTGACAGGAGTTAGAGTTTCAAGGTTAAAAACAAGGTGAGTACAATACTGAGATAAGTAGATTCTAGGTTCGCCCTTGGAGACGGGCACAGTTTGTAGATGTGGAGGAATGGGACATACAGCCTGAGACAGAAGAAGATCGAAGGGAATCATCCGAGAGGAAAGGCTCAGGGGATGGGTAGCTGTGGGGACAGGAGAGGCACGAGGACATGTGTCCCGTCCTCTCTGGAGCTGCTGAACGCCCGAGACACCGAGAGGAGCGGAGCGAGGTCACCTCCCTTCCCAGGCCTGCGTGTGGGTCTCTCACACACACAGGCGTGCGCAGCACGAGGTGTGCACATGGTCTCGGCGGACATCCGAAAGCGTGCGAGGGCTTTACCTGCCCCGAGACCTCTCGCGCCATCTTCCCGGCAGAGGAGGAAACAGGTGCTTCTAACCCCGCGGGGCATTAGGAGGCACCAGAGGAGCTGATGTCTGACTTGTTTAGAGGAAGATTTAGAAAAGATTTTTGCTTAGAAAGGAAAAGCCGGAAGCATAAGCACATCACACGGCTTCTGCAGCTGCGCTCCCTGCTAACGAGGGGTTGGCCTGGCTGAGTCTCTGGTGCTGTTGGGGATTTGCCCCCAGCCCCGGGAAGTGGCTCCCCAGGACGCCTCGAAGGGGCAGAGCTGCTGCTCCCCAGCCAGGAGCCAAGGCCAGCCCAAGGTCTCACAGATTTTTTCCTGTTTTCTTCTCAAAGGTTTATAATTTTTGATTTTACATTTATGTCTACGATCTACTGTGAATCAAGTTTTGTGTACGGTGTGATAAAGTTCGTTTAATAGATAACCAATTGTCTCAGCATCCTTTGTTAAGAAACACTTTTTTTTTTTTCCTGCTGAAATGCCTTTGTACTTTTGTGGAAAATTAATTGTCTATATATACATGGGTCTATTTCTGGGCCTCCTAGTTTCTTCCCATGGATCTATTTATCTGCATTTAAGACAATATCACACTGGTTTGAGTGTTACAGTCTTATAGTACATTTTGAATCAGATGTTAGGCCTTTAATTTTGTCCGTTGTACTTTCTGATAAATTTTAAAATGATTTTATTATGCATGTGTTAAGTAGTTTGATTTAGCCATTCCACAATGTATATAAATTTATCAAAACATCTTCTTGTACACCACAAATATTTACAAGTTTTTTATCAACTGAAAAAATAAAAACTTAAAACAAATTATTTTCTGAATTTCTCAAACAATATTTCTGGGATTTGGAATTGCATCAAATATTTAGATCAGTTTGGGCGGATTTGGTAACATGATTGGGTCTAATGACCTATGGACGTGGTGCATTTTCTCTGTTCCTTCGGCCTTTTATTTTCGCTCAGCATTGCTTTATAGTTTTCAGTGTGGGGTGTTGCACATCTTTGCCTGACTTGATGCTAAATATTCCTACTTTTTAATCTTATTCTTAAGAGTATTCTAAGCATTTCAAGTTCCAAATATTATTTGTTAGTATTACAGAATAAAGTTTATTTTCTGTCATGAATACATGCTTTCAAATAGGCTTTATTTTTTAGAACAGTTTTAGATTTACCAAACAATGGAGAGGGTAATATAGAGAGTCCCATGCACTTGCACCCAGGTTCTTACATTAGCATGGACAGTCACAATTAATGGACCTATGCTGGCACAGTATCAGTAACTAAAATCCATACTCTATTCCAGTTTCTTTAGTTTTCCCCTAATGCCCGCCCCGTTTCAGGATCCCACGCAGAATCCCAGGGTACTTTCAGTCGTCGTGTCGTCCTGGCCTCGCTTGGCTGTGAGTGGCTCAGGCTTCCGTTGTCTTGGACAATCTTGACAGTTTTGAGGACTACTCGGGTGTTGTGCAGAGCGTCCCTCAGCTGGGATTTGTCTGATGTTTTCCTTGTGACTAGACAGCGGTTATATATTTCTGGGAGGAAGGGGGATCACAGAGGTGAAACGTGCCGTTCTCACCCCACTGTATGAAGGTGTGGACTCAACGCCAGTGTTCCTAACCGTGGTCTTGGGCTGAGGCGGTGCCCACCAGCTTTCTCCACGGGGAAGCTGCTCATTTCCCTGCCCCTCGTGTTGCGCTCTTTGGAAGGAAGTTACTGTGCACGGCCCGTGCTTCAGCAGAGCGGCCGGGCTGCCCCTTCTTGAGGGCAGGGAACCTACAGCGATTTGAAATTCTTCTGCGTGGGACCCTAGTCTCGTCTTTCCACGTTACTCACTTGTTCAATCATTTCTTTATATCAGTATGGACTCATGGGTGTGTACTTTATGCTTTGGGCTATAATCCAATAATTGTTTGTTTTGTTGCTTAGCGGTGTTCTACTTTTGGCCATTGGGTATACGTTCAGCTGGCTCCTGTGTTTCTTATCATCATCCATGTGGTTTTAAAAATTGGCTGGTTTTTCCTTTTTTCTTTTTTTTAGCACGATTTAACTTTCTGGGACTATAAAATGTTTCAGGCTTACCTTGTCAATTTCTCACCCCAGTCTTAGAATCAACCATTTCTGCAGTAAGCCCTGATTTCTTTTGTGGAAGAATGACATTAAAAACCAAGATCTGGGTGCCAGGTACAATGGACTTTTGTACAGTGAATGTGTATCCTGCAAACGTGCATTCATTATTATGTGTGTGTTTTGTAGTTTTTATTTTTTTAAATTTAAATAAGCATGTAATCTGTGAAAATAGGCAGTTTTACTCACTTATTTATTTCTGCTCAATCTGATTGTCGTCTTCTTTTTTTCTAATTTAGCTGTTTAGAACTCCCAAAACAACAATAATTTCAGAGATAAGAACCATACAGCCTCTCCTGTTACTAATTTTAGGGGAAAATATAGAATATTTCATCAGTAAATGTGATATTAATTACAAGTTTTTAATAGATTCCTATTATCAGGTTGATAGCTGAGAGATTTTGTTAGGAATAGACGTTGGATTTTGTCTAATGCTTTTTCTGCATCAATTGAGATAATCACATAGTTTCTCTATTTTAGTTTGTTCATATGGTGAATTGCAATGAACGATTGATTTTTGAACGTTTTCTGACACTAAACACCACCACTCTAAGTGGTAAATTCCCAGAAAACGCTCCACACTCCAGAAACCAGCCACATTGGGGGTCCCCAGGCCACCCGCACTTCCGACTCATTGGCTACCAGTGTAGAGTGTTTCCCAATCTTCCTCAAGGGGGTCAAGGAAAGTTGTGAACTTGCTGCTTATCTGGCTTTTTTATTGCAAGTTTGGGAGCAATGCTCTTTTCAACTCACCAAGCAGAAATAGGGAAACCTCCGCACGCTTGTGTGTACTTTGGTATCACTGTTTGCTCCTAAATAGTCTCATTCGCTTCACTCTTCGTATTTAGTGGTTTCCTTTATACACACACACACACACAAACACACACACACACAAACACACACACAAAAACATACACACACAAACACACACACACAAACACACACACAAACACACACACACACAAACACGCACGCACACAAACACACACAAACACACACACAAACACACAAACACACACACACAGAAACACACAAACACACACACACACAAACACACACACAAAAACATACACACACACAAACACACACAAACACACACACACAAACACACACACACAAACACACACACGCACACACAAACACACACAAACACACACAAACACACACACGCACACAAACACACAAACACACACACAAACACACACACACAAACACACACACGCACACACAAACACACACAAACACACACACGCACACACAAACACACACAAACACACAAACACACACACACAAACACACACACAAACACACACACAAACACACACAAACACACACACGCACACAAACACACACACAAACACACACAAACACACACAAACACACACAAACACACACACACAAACACACACACAAACACACACACAAACACACACACACGCACACAAACACACACACACAAACACGCACACAAACACACACACACAAACACACACACAAAAACACACACAAACACACACACAAACACACACACGCACACACAAACACACACAAACACACAAACACACACAAACACACACACGCACACAAACACACAAACACACACACAAACACACACACGCACACACAAACACACACAAACGCACACACGCACACACAAACACACACACACACAAACACACACACAAACACACACACACAAACACACACAAACACACACGCACACAAACACACACACAAACACACACAAACACACACACAAACACACACACACAAACACACACACAAACACACAAACACACACACACGCACACACAAACACACACAAACGCACACACGCACACACAAACACACACACACAAACACACACACAAACACACACACACAAACACACACAAACACACACGCACACAAACACACACACAAACACACACAAACACACACACAAACACACACACACAAACACACACACAAACACACACAAACACACAAACACACACACAAACACACACGCACACACAAACACACACAAACACACAAACACACACACACAAACACACACACAAACACACACAAACACACACACGCACACACAAACACACACAAACACACACACGCACACACAAACACACACACACAAACACACACACAAACACACACACGCACACAAACACACACACACAAACACACACACACAACACAAACACACACACACGCACACAAACACACAGACAAACACACACACAAACACACACACAAACACACACACACAAACACGCACACACAAACACACACACGCACACACAAACACACGCACACACAAACACACACACGCACACACACAAACACACACAAACACACACACACAAGTTAGCACAACTTAGCAGTCTGTAAACCACTTCCTGTAAAATGTTGGACACTCATGAAATCGTTTCCATTTACACCTCGTGTCCTTTGCACTGTTTCTCATGATTTTTGTACATGTTCTAAATCCCAAATATGTGGCTATTATTTTTCATTTAAACAGTTTATTATCTTTTTTTTTTCCCTGAGACAGAGTCTTGCTCTGTCACCCAGGCTGGAGTGCAGTGGCGTGATCTCGGCTCACTGTAACCTCTGCCCTCCGGGTTCAAGCCATTTTCCTGCTTCAGCCTCCTAAGTAGCTGGGATTACAGGTATGTGCCACCATGCCCAGCTAATTTTTGTATTTTTGATAGAGATGGGGTTTCACCATGTTGGCCAGGCTGGCCTTGAACTTCTGACCTTGTGATCTGCCTGCCTCGGCCTCCCAAAGTGCTGGGATTATAGGTGTTGAGCCATCGCACCCGGCCCATTACCTGAGTTTTTTGTCAAAATTAAAAGTAAGCCTTTAATAAATACCTTCTTTTTAAAACATTTCCAACATATATTTTCCTTTCTATAAATACAGTTAACATTTGGTATAATGTCATTTAGTCCGAAGACCTTCAACAGGTATATGCGGCAACATTTGTTCAGAATATTTTGTCTTAAAATGTTTCTATTCTATGTTCAATTTTGAAGGCTATTTTTGCTAGATAGAGAATTTTAGGCTGACTTTTTTTTCTTTTGGTACTTTAAATATGCTCTTGCATCATCTTCAGGCTTGCATTTTTTTTTTGTTGGTAATCTGCAAACATTTCAATATTTCTCCTTTATAGAATAAGTTTTTCTTCCGACATCTAAGGTTTTCTTTCTATCACAGTTTTGTAGCAACTTAATTAAAATACACCACGTGTTTTCCATTGGATATATATTGCTTGGGTTTTATCACCTTTCTTGATATCGCCCCACATGGCACAGCCCTGCAAGTTCCAGCAGCCTCCATATTTCTGGATTCCAACCTCTGTCTCCTCACTTCAGTGAGACAGCTGTGCCCCGCTTGGTTTCCCTTTCCTCGGAAACCAGAACGGGAAGGGGACTCTGGAGGGGGAGGCCTCTCTCGGGCATTGCAGTGCTATGCTGTGTGTTGTCTGATTTGGGAGAACCGTTACTTCATGTATCTTGTTCAGCTCTCTCAGTGTGCACACATCGGGGCAAGTCTGGTACCAGTGTCTCTGTTAGAGCCACAACCAGGGGCTTTTCAATCACTCCCTAAGGATTCGTTAGACCTGCTAGTGCGCACTTAGAAGGCTCTTCCCACTGTATAACTATTGCCAAGTGATATGTGTCTAAAGCAGACGAGGTTTCTCTAGTATAAGGAAACTGGTTTTAAATAAAAATGCAACTCTTGCCATGCCCTTGAGTTTCCTCTGCATTGTTGGGGCCGCGTCGGTAACTACGTTTCTTGCAGGCACCAGCAGATGAGCCCCTCGCTGTCCCCCCACGTGCCCCCCTCCACTCGGGCCCATGTTTGCTCATCTGGACCCCTCCCCTGAGCAGACACTGGTCCTTCCTCAGTTCTGATGACAACACGTATCCCCAGCCAAGCCCACGGCACTCAGAATGACATGGACCTAAGCTGGGCCTTGTCCTGGCTGGCCACGTCCTTCAGCAGAAGGCTCAGCAGGTCCTGCACGCTTCGCTAGGGTCAGCATGAGTGAAAGGGAAGGCTCATACTCACGGTAATAAAACAGTTATGCTCATTCGTCGTCATTTTCCTGTCAGATGGAGGTCATTATCGGCATTTACAGAGGGTCTGCCGGGGCAGGCTCAGAGCTGGTGCTGGGTGTGCACCGGTGCAGAAAACCAGTGAGGCCTCTGATCCTGCAGAGTCTGGAATTTAGAATCTAGTTCAAGCAAAACCACTTTAATATTATTTGTCAGTAAAATGTACTTTGTTTGGATTAGTAAATGTCATTTTTCCTCTTTAGAAGTGATTGAGGTATATTAGAATACAACAAGTGATTGTTGTATATTAGAATAACATTGGGTGTAGTTCTCAAAATCATCCAAAATATTTTGGCCATGTGTGTTCACATAGACCCCAACCGTGAACAAACATAACTGTTTTTTACGGCATGTCTCTGGCACGTCCCTGGAAACAAACAGATGAGAGTATTAGGTCACGAACATGAGGGGACCACAGACTCAGATGTGTGTCGAGGAGATCTGGACACCAAGGAGCACTCTGTATCCAGGGAAGCGTCCTGTCCGCAAAGCTTCCACTCTGTGTGACCATTTCTGTAGGGCTCGTGCACAGCTGCAGCCATCCCGGTTCATGGCCAAGTCCTCCGCTGCCAAGAGCAGCCTTTGACCACAGTCCACGGTTACCAGTTACACGTGAAGACTAGAACGTCCAGCGTTCTTTGAAGCTGACATTAATTTTCAGCGTCGAGAAGATGCTTTTCCTCCCACCATGGGTCTAAAGTGACAAAAATCCAATCACCTTGGGATAAAAGTGTCTTGTTTTTGTCTTTTGAGTAAAATTTAGCACAGAGAGTGCAGCCATTCAGCAGAGAGAAACGGGAAGGAACTCAGGTTTATTTTCGAGAAACAAGCACATCTCTCTGCCTCTTTCTTTGATCCAGAAAGACAAACGTCTTTTCAAGATGCTGCACAGAATGCTAAGACAAAACGCCAACCTGTTCATGGAGAAAATCAGGTGCTTTCACTGAAAAAAACTGTGTTTTTATGTTTTCATCATATAGTTCACAGTCACCCCCTAGTAGCCAATACCTGTTTCCTCACCCAGTGGGTGGGCGCTGTCCAAGCGCTGAGGTCTCGAGAAGAGCGAAGGCAGGGGACAGGTGGATTCTCTTTGGTTCTCTTTCTCCTGGCGCTGGGCTGTCTTTCTCCTGCCCTTGGGTATCGGAACTCCAGGTTCTCTGGTCTTGGGACTCCAGGGCTCGTGCCACAGCCCCAGTTTCTCAGGTTTAGCCTCAGACAGAGTCACGCCATCGGCCTTGCTGGTGCTGGGGCCTTCCGATTTGCTTGGCGCGTTCCACGCCAGCTTCCCCGGGTCCCCAGCGTGCAGACGGCCTCTGCTGGGGCGTCTCAGCCTCCACAGTCATGCGAGCCCATCCCCTGATCAGTCTCTTCTCGTGTATTTGGCAACGATCTATTTCTAGTTCCAGATTCATATCTAGATCCTTCGTTTTATCCTCTGGAGAACCCCGACTAACACAAAAGGCAGGAGCCCGTCCGTGAAGCATCGTTTCCTCTTAGCAGCAGCGTCAGCCGACGGGTGCGCCGGGGCTGGAATGCTTGTCCCTCCAGAACTCACGCTGGCGTGTGTGATCGTCACTCCAGTCGTAACAGCACTAAGAGCTGGGGCCGTGACGAGGTGATTAGGCCATAAAGCTTCTGCCCTCGTGGGTAGGTTTAGTGCTTTTACAAAGGGCTTTCAGGACTGGGCTCTTGTCTCACCCTCTCACCTTCCACAACAGGAGGACGCACACAGAAGGCCCTCACCGGATGCCAGCACCTTGATGTTAAACTTCCCAGACTCCAGAACTGTGCAAAACACGTTTCTGTTCATCACGAATTACCCAGTTCCGGGTGTTCTGTTACAGCAGCAGAGAACAGACGGAGGCAGAGGGAAAGCTGGTCGCTGATTCTCCTTCTGTGAGGCTGTGAGCTCTGTGGATGGGTGTCTCAGGGGAGAATCGGGTCCTTCAGTTTGGGAGCCCTGAGTGGAGAGAGCAGCAAGAAGGAGCCAAGCAGGTGCTGTCCCCGGGACTCCTGGTGACTGAGAGGCCAGCAGGAAAGAGAAGGCGCCGCAGGAGCCACAGGAGCCACAGGAGCCACAGATGGGTAAACAGATGCCTCGGGGTGTCCATGTTTCCTGTCTTAGCTCGGCAGCAAACACACACAGATCTCAGTAATATTCTTCTCCCCGGGACAGAGCGATGCTGGGGAAGGACCAGGTCTTCCTCTCAGGGTTTAAAGCAGCACGTCAGGGAGCATGATGGGAAAGGCTCTGATTTACTCCAGGGCTAGAGGATTTCTAAGACAGGGGACGTGAAGGGAAGTCGGGCCTCTTCCAAGGCCTGGGGAGGGACGGGCCAGAGAGCCAGCTTCAAAATGATGGAAAAATGCAAGGTGGGACTCCTCCTGCCTCATTTGGTTTTGAAAATAAGGTATTTGTATTCCTAGAGCTAAGTCTTGAAACAAACTTAAATTTACATGAGGATACCTTGACAAATATTACTGTTTAAAATGGACTGTTTAAATTAAAGCTTGGATTTTTTTAAAAATGGGGATTATTGAGCCAGAGACATGTAAATTCTTCAGCCCTTGCTGGGAAAAAGGGTCACTGCACTTAAATACCCTCTTTTCAAGGACATTTATTCTTTCTTCTTTAGTGATGAAGTTTCAATGATCAGTATAAGTGTGTCCTGCATGGATATTTCTTTTCTTTCTCTCCATGTGGGAGGAAAGTGAGAAGAACTTGTAAGAAATAAAACTTGGGGTGATCACCTGCGAGGAGGCAGTCACAGCCACAAAAGCAACCATCGCTTCAGGGCAGACCCCACAGCCAGCGGCTTTGAGGTGCTTCCCGCCAAGGTGCTCTGGGGCCATGGAACAGATGCTACGTGAGGGATTTTGTACCTTGATAGACTTGATGACAGTTCTTTTAAAAGGCGGGGGAAGGGGAGCTGGACAGGGGAGCATGGTAGCCCTGGCCTGGGCTTGAAGGTTTGGACTAAACAAAGTGGTGACTGGTAGAACAATAGCAAACCCTGCGCTCTGCCTGGCAAGTTCTCTTCTGTGTCCTTTCTGTTTGTTTATATTTTTAACTTTTATTTGAAGTTCTGGGGTACACGTGTGGGTTTGTTACACAGGTAAACGTATGTCATGAGGGTTTGTTTGCAGTTTATTTTGTGGTACTAAGCCTAGTACCCATTAATTACTTTTCCTAATCCTCTCCCTTCTTCCGTTCTCCGGACCCCGTGTGTGATGTTCCCCTTGAGGGCTCCATGTGTTCTTATTATTTAGGTCCCACTTGTAAGTGAGAACATGCGGTATTTGGATTTCTGCTCCTGTGTTAGTTTGCTAAGCATAATGACCTCCAGCTCCATCTGTGTTCCTGCAGAGAAGATGATCTTGTAGATTTTTATTGCTGCATCGTATTCCATGGTGTATATGTGGCCTTAATTCACTGGTTCTTTAGGACAACCCTGGGACATACGTCCTGCTGTTATCTCCACATCCGCACATGAGAAAACTGGGTCATCCAGAGGTTAAGCAACATTTCTAAGGTCACAGAGCTAGTGCAAGGTAGGAATGAATGAGGAGCCCAGAGAACATTTGATTAAACACTAAGCTAAACACCTACAGGGAATGGAGAGGAAACGCGTTAGATTTGTTATATTAAAATCTATCTTTAAATAATACCATCTTTAGACATATCATTGTGAACGTTATCTAGAAATATAAACACTAATATGTTTTAAAAATAAATAATATTCTTTTACGGAATGTGTTCTTAAGTATCTTTTAGTTTAGATTTTGAAACAAGTGTTGTTTTGGGACTCTGTTCACCGACATTGTATTTAGAATTTTTGCATCAATATTTGTAAGTGGTATTAGTCTGTAATTTAGTTTCACTGTGCTATGTTTATCAGGTTATATCCATTTTATAGTTTATAAAGCTAATTTGAATATTTTATTTATGTTCGTTGGCTTGCAGCAATTTATGTATCATTTGAATTATTTAATCTTTGGGTGTTTGTTGGAATTCACCTGTGAAACTGTCTGGGGCAGGGCGCAGTGGCTCATGCCTGTAATCCCAGCACTTTGGGAGGCCGAGGCAGGCAGACTGCCTGAGGTCAAGAGTTCGAGACTAACCTGGTGAACATGGTGAAACCCCATCTCTACTATACAAAAAGAGCTGGACATGGTGATGGGTTCCTGCAATCCCAGCTAGTCAGGAGGCTGAAGCAGGAGAATCGCTTGCACCCCGGAGGTGGAGGTTGCAGTGAGCCAAGATCGCACCACTGCGCTCTAGCCTGGGTGACAGAGCGAGACCCCATTTTAAAAGGAAGAAAAAAAGAGAAACTATTTGAACCTGGTACCATTTTTGTGTGTGTGGAATGGTAGAATCTTGATAATCTTTTCCATTTCTGTTATTAGAATTGGTCTGTTTAAATTTTCTGTTTCTACTGGCATCAGTTTTGGGAACCTGCTTTTCCCTAGGAAATTATCCATTTCACATAGTTTCACCGTTTATGTTTACAGATGTGTGCAAATAGCCAATGAAAACGTTTTTCCTTTGTCAATAATTATTTACCCCTGGACACTTGTTATTATTATTATATTTGTGATTCTACCGTTTTTCTTTATTAGTGACCAGTGGTTTATTGGTTTATTAATTAGGCCTAGATTTCTTCTGTTTTCATGTTAATTTTGACTCTGTTTTCTGTATCCCCTTTCCTTTAGTTTGTGTGTGAATTACTCTTTTGTTATGTTTCTAGGTTTTAAGTTGGCAATGTAATTCACTTGTGTTCAGTCGTTGCTTAAAATGAAGCATTTGAGAAGGTTCAAGGCTGTGAGAGGAGGCTGGAGTCTGAAGTGAGATAGCTAGCATGAAATTCTTGGCCAATTTGACTAGGGGATTGTTAAGAGCAGGGATGTCCAACACACTGCACTATTAATTAGTTAAGATCATCTATTCGAAAGTTCAGCTGTGTAGTGACTCTCCTCTGAGACTCTCAAATCCTCCGTAAAGGTCTCCGCACATAATTGACTTGTGCATTGGTATTTTGGAGAATGCAGGGAAAGGGTGTTGTCCATGGTTAGGATGTCAGAGGACAGACAGAAGAAAAGACATTTGAATGAAAGACCATCTTGGGGGAGGAAAAATTCTGCAGGAAGAGGAGATGCGAGAGAGAAGAAATCATGGGAACATAGTCTTTGGAAACTCACCAACGTGTTGAGGACTGAGCACTGAGCTTCGCCCAGCAATGGAGACAGAAGATGGAAGAAACGTTGTTAAAATATTAAGCGGACCTGCTGACTTCATAGAGACACCTTGGTTACCAGGTATTGCCTTTCACAAGCCCCACTCTCTCCAAACCGGGGAAGTATTGTTTATGCTTCTATCTCCATGGCATTGAGATTAAGATTCTATAAATAATCTAATGCTGGCATTCTTGTGCCCACTTCCACATCATCTTACTGGAGGTCTGGGGTGCCCTGACGGCACGAGATTGTGGGTGGGACATTGCAATCTCTACTTGAGAAGCTGGCCTTTATCAGTCCTTCTAAGTAGGTCACATGCAATCAGGAGTTTAACAGAAGCTCTTTGGTGATTGTAAAACTGAAAAGTACTGGTATATTTTTCTCCTATTAATTATTCTAATCTTGGTTCAGTTACTAAACAAACAAAAAAGTAGTAAATGCTGCCCCTCTGAACCTCTGAAGAACTTCCCCACTTGTCTATGTCCTGGCTTATGTTTCTCAGAAATCGGTTCCCTTTAATTCATTCTGTGCCTCTGGGTTGTAAGTGGCAATAACACGTGGGCACTCAGAGAGGCCGGCTACAGTTGCCTTCACAGGCATCATGGCTTCGCTCCCTGCAGCCTCCTCCATAGAACAAGGAGGCATTAGTCACGGCAGGCGGTGGTCACCTGCAGAAGGCCGTTCCGGAGCCGCTGCTGGAGGGTGAGCACGCCAGTTCTTGGTTCCACCTCTCCTTGATGCTTCTGGCAATAAATCATTGCTCAGCATCTCTGATGTCCTGATACCTTGTAAGTCATTTGAGTTCTTTTTTTTTTTTTTTTTTTTTTTTGATGGAGTCTCGCTCTGTCGCCCAGGCTGGAGTGCAGTGGCGCGATCTCAGCTCACTGCAAGCTCCACCTCCTGGGTTCATTCCATTCTCCTGCCTCAGTCTCCCTAGTAGCTGGGACTACAGGTGCCCGCCGCCTCGCCTGGCTAATTTTTTGCATTTTTAGTAGAGACGGGGTTTCACCGTGTTGGGCAGGATGGTCTCCATCTCCTGACCTCCTGATCCACCCGCCTCGGCCTCCCACAGTGCTGGGATTACAGGCGTGAGCCACCGCGCCCGGCTGCCATTTCAGTTCTTACCTTTGCCTCTAAGACAAGCCATGGAATCTCTGTACATCTCTGAAAAAGGAGCACTGAAGCATAAGCTCAACACCCATTTTCCCCAGACCATAATTTCCACAAACACATTTTTATGTCTTCTGCCTCTCCTACATTACAAGTAAAACATATCCAACCCATCTCTAGACTAAGATCGAGGTCATCTCCTCCTCATTTGTGTGCTCAGGGAAATGTGCCTTCCTCGTATTCCAAGTTTCTTTTTTGTTTGTTTGTTTATTTATTTATTTATTTATTTATTTTTTAATTTATTTATTATTATTATACTTTAAGTTCTAGGGTACATGTGCATAACGTGCAGGTTTGTTACATATGTATACTTGTGCCATGTTGGTGTGCTGCACCCATCAACTCGTCACTTACATCAGGTATAACTCCCAATGCAATCCCTCCCCCCTCCCCCCTCCCCATGACAGGCCCCTGTGTGTGATATTCCCCTTCCCAAGTCCGAGTGATCTCATTGTTCAGTTCCCACCTATGAGTGAGAACATGCGGTGTTTGGTTTTCTGTTCTTGTGATAGTTTGCTGAGAATGATGGTTTCCAGCTGCATCCATGTCCCTACAAAGGACACAAACTCATCTTTTTTTATGGCTGCATAGTATTCCATGGTGTATATGTGCCACTGGCCATCAGAGAAATGCAAATCAAAACCACAATGAGATACCATCTCACAACAGTTAGAATGGCGCTCATTAAAAAGTCAGGAAACAACAGGTGCTGGAGAGGATGTGGAGAAATAGGAACACTTTTACACTGTTGGTGGGATTGTAAACTAGTTCAACCATTATGGAAAACAGTATGGCGATTCCTCAAGGATCTAGAACTAGATGTACCATATGACCCAGCCATCCCATTACTGGGTATGTACCCAAAGGATTATAAATTATGCTGCTATAAAGACACATGCACACGTATGTTTATTGCAGCGCTATTCACAATAGCAAAGACTTGGAATCAACCCAAATGTCCATCAGTGACAGATCGTATTCCAAGTTTCTTATCGTGCATGACTAGCGCCTGTGGGTAATACAGTCGGCGAGCACATATTATTTGACCACAAATCCACGCTAGTCTCAAAATTCTTCTTTCTTTTTACCTGAGGAGAATTTAGTTGCATTTTAGGAATGTCTGTCTGATAAAATTCAGAGTCCTGAATCCCAGGTCTAGCTCAAATATTGGTTTGAAGTATGAGCCTGGCTGCCTTTAAAATGAGGAATAGAACCTTTGAGCGCCTTCCTGTTGTATCCTCAGAAGAGCCCTCTGTGGTCCCTATTTTAGGGACTCCAGTCGCATTTATGAGGGTTCCATCCACGTGCCCTGGTTACCTCCCAAAGGCCTCCACCTGTCACATCACATTGTGGGTTAGGATGTCAGCGTATGAATTTTAGAGGACACAGACATTCAGTCTATAACACATGGCATTCTATAACCTTTTAATACTTGTAGTTTTTCTTTTGTTTTGGTAGATTTCATTGGAGCTTCTACATTGACTATTATGATATCTGAAAACAAAGATATCCTTTCCAATTTGTATGCCCTTAATTTCCTTTTCTTGTATTCTTGCCCCAGTGTGATGCTGAATAGGAATGAGAGCCTCACTTCTGATCTTCGAGGAAAATCGTTTGGTCTTTCACCTTTAATAAAGTTTCCATTGTAGGTTTTGTTCTGGATGCCTTTTACTTCAAACGGGGAAGCAGGGTGGCTGGAGTATCTTTGTTGAGGTGTGTCGCACGGGGTTAACCTACTTTCCTCAGGAAGACGCCTTCTGTTCCCTCCTCTCCAAGATCACAATGGTCAGTTGGTCACACACCGTAACGTAAGTCAGCATGTACTTACCAAACACCCCTCAACCGTGATCACTGCGCTGAGAGTACACGCGTTGGGGGGAGGGCTGCTGAGTGAGAGTAGCATAGGCTACCTGCCAAACCTGGGAGCTCGTAGCCCAGAGACTGAAATTAGATACGCTCACCAGGCCTTTCAATAATCCAAAGCAGACCACAGTTTACATTAAAATAAATGATTTACAGAAAAACGATATAGGAATTCAAAGAAGGACGTAATCCACAAGAAGTCAGAACCTGCTTCCTGCACTCAGCCTTGAAGAATGGGTGACCCTGGCCAGTCTTGTCTCAGGAAAGCCTCACATTTTCCAATCAGGAGTAACTGCTTCTCTTAACAGAGGAAGGTGCTGACTGAAGTTCAGGGAGTGAGCGGCATTGTCGGGAGGGCCACAGAAATGCCTGGAGAAGATGGACCACAGCACGGTCCGCACCAAACCCAACCCGCTCAACCTTCCAGAATATTCCCTATCCTACCGTGCCTCGCCCCCTCCCTCCCCACATTTCTCAAAGGCCTCTGCCCGCGTGCAGTGTGTGAGCCTTTGCCCAGCGTTTGTTGGCAACATTGCAGGGTTTACAGACTCATCCGTCCGGGCCGTCTGCTCTGAGATACTGCCCGGTTTAGTGTGAACAGCTGTGTAGAGAAGGATGAGGACAGCACCCCCTGCTTCCAGTGTTTCTGTCACTCAGGTCTTTGCCCTGGGCCCTGAGTTCTGGGGAGACGCACCCCCCTGGCATGAGAATCACACAGACTCACACTGGAAGCAGACTGTGGTCCTCGTGAGGTTCTCCTTCGCAAGGGACCCCAGATGTGCAATTCTGTTGTCTACAAACTGGGAATGTAAATGTTTGCCCTGAGGTGTTGTTCAGAGAACTACTTGAAATATCGAATATATCTGCACTTTTGTATTATACAATGTTACTGTAAATGTGAGAGTTTCTGGAAGCCGTATACTTCAGACTGCAGCGGGCTGGTTATGGGCTAAACATCTTTGTCATTACCGGGTAATTAATGCCGATTGTTCCCTAAAGTGGCCCTATTAATTTACACGTCCACCAGCAGCAGATGCTCCTGACAGCGCTGGATGGCTGAGATGCTTGCTTTGCTCGGCTCACGTCTTGTATTAGGACGATACATCCGCCCTTTGTTACGTGACCTTGTGATCTCTGCCTCTGGAGCAGGCACAGCACATGTCTGCTCCCGGCTGATGCTGGGTTTGAACCGTGGAGTGGCAGCAGGCCTCTTGTGGGCGAGAGCCTTCAATCTGCTTGCCTGGCTCGGTTTAGCCAGTGTGCTCTGCTGGTCCCCCCGAGAAGCGCAACGATGCTGCCACTGCCCCTTCGGCCTGGGGGCAGAACGGACCGTAAGGTTAGCCTGGAGTCCAGGCTAGCTCAGCCCAGACGAGTTGAATCATAATCGGCTTGCAAACTGTTGAGAGTGAATATAAATACTGGAAACAATTGCGATTTTGAGATACAGGGTCTGCCTGCATCCATGGTTTCACTTTCCACAGCTTCAGTTACTGTGGTGTGAAAATATTAAGGTATTTTGAGAGAGAGAGAGAGAGAGTCCACACTCACATGACTTTTATTACATTTTTTTTTTTTTTTTTTTTGAGACGGAGTCTCGCTCTGTCACCCAGGCTGGAGTGCAGTGGCCGGATCTCCGCTCACTGCAAGCTCCGCCTCCCGGGTTTACGCCATTCTCCGGCCTCAGCCTCCCGAGTAGCTGGGACTACAGGCGCCTGCCACCTCGCCCGGCTAGTTTTTTGTATTTTTTAGTAGAGACGGGGTTTCACCGTATTAGCCAGGATGGTCTCGATCTCCCGACCTCGTGATCCGCCTGCCTCAGCCTCCCAAAGTGCTGGGATTACAGGCGTGAGCTACCGCACCCGGCCAGCCCATCTCTATTTTTAACTCACCACTGGGTCCACCCTTTTCTCTTTCTTTTAACCTGCTTGAATGCAAACCAAGCCTTTGCTGCAATGACAGCTTTGCCGATGTACATGGTGTCGGTGATGTCACAGTTTCCTAAGTAACAATCAATCTGCTAAAACTCTACAGAAGAAAGCCGTTAAAAAGGATTGTGTGAGTGGCGTGTGTGTGTGTGTACCTGAAAACAAACACACTAAGTGTCCGTGCACACCCACTGGTCATCTTTTCAAAGAATATCATCAACAAAATCTCACTGCAGCGGCATCCGTGAGATGAGTCCCAGAGGATGAAGTGGTTTCCATGGAAATGTGTTATCGGGCTTCGGAAAAGCAGCTTGTTCTGCACATGAGAAGGATGTAAAGTAGGGGCTCGGATCCCATGTGAACTCACACCGCTGCAAATATAGCCTCTAAGCACCTGGAACAGGCACGGGCAGAGGCTGGAGTTTAAGAAACAGGGTTTGTTCCACTAGCATGCCCGGGACCTTGGCTGTTGCCATGTACTTGTTCCTTGTTGTCAGAGACCCCAGAAGCCCGGAGCTCTCTGAGATTAAGCGCCGCACCTTAGTCACGATGGTTGTTGTTATTTCGTATTACTTATCAGCCAGGTATAAGTGCTTTACATCTATTATCTCATTTAGTTATCACACAACCTTAAATATGAGTTAGGTGTTTTAAGTCCTTTCTACAGTTAGGGAGGTCAGAACTATGTTTAATTGCCTCAGGGCCTTGCGAAAGCCTGGCTGCTGGTAGATGTTTAGACGGATGAATGGAGGCAGGAGTGAATGAGGGAACAAGGGAAGACGTGGGGAAAAGGTACGTTGTTCCTGTGAACTCTCTGCCCAAGCCTGGGGAGCAGGGCACGGGGTCGGCACCGTCAGACACTCGTGCTGGTAACGGGAGCTTGGGGACCGAATGGATTGGCCAAATCTGTCCAGCAACTCCCTAGATTCCTGGTTGACAGTCCCCAAGAGAACAACCCGTTTAGGTCAACTGAAGCCGAACCACTCGATCTCCATTCGTAAGTCCACTGAGGAATACATTTCTTTTTTCTCCAGCAAGCTTTAATACAAGAGCCTGGATTCTCAGCCCTGGAGCCTGTTCTCCTCAGCCTGTTTTTCTGGCTCTGGCTGAGCCCCAGCCAGATAGAAGATATTTCTGAACGTGGAGGGTGGTTTAGGAGCTGTCAGCATCTTGTCCACAGAAATGGCCAGGAGGTTCAAACACCAGGGCAGAGGGCACCGTGGGAAGAGACATTTCCAGCAACTGTGGACTCTTCCTCTGAGAGTAAAAAAAATGCAAAATGCAAAACTCCTTTTTTGCTCGATGTTGATAGGAACGTACACTTTTGGCCGGGCGTGGTGGCTCACGCCTGTGATCCCAGCACTTTGGGAGGCCGAGGCGGGCGGATCATGAGGTCAGGATATTGAGACCATCCTGGCCAACATAGTGAAACCCCATCTCTATTAAAAATACAAAAATTAGCCGGGCGTGGTTGTGCGCCTGTAATCCCAGCTACTCGGGAGGCGGAGGCAGGAGAATCGCTTGAACCAGGGAGGTGGAGGTTGCAGTGAACCGAGACCGCGCCACAGCGCTCCAGCCTGGCGACAGAGCAAGACTCCGTCTCAAAAAAACAAAACAACGCAAAAAAGAATGTGCACTTTCTTCCACAGCCTTTCAATTATTACTGTGCCTTAGGGTAGCGAGAAGGCTCACCACCCAGATCGAACGTGGCCTTGCCCAGCCCAGGGGTACAGAGGCCTGTGGCTGTCTCTCCTTCGCCACAGAAGGTGGGTTCGTGTCCCCCACTGAACCAGGCCAGGCCCAGCCGCTTACGGCGTAAACCAGGGAAAGACCTGGTGCTGCCAGTTAGTGTGTCCACGGGACGTGCATCCCTCCGGCTGCCGGCTGTGATTTTGTGGTTCCATCCAAGACACCTCAGCACAGCTGGCCGTCCTCACCCGGGATGTGGCAGAGGCGTCCGAGAGCAGCCAGGACAGAGGGAGCTGCGGGGGCTGGAGGACTGGCTCCTGCCTCTGGAGAAGCTGTCGAGGGGCCGCTCCTTCCTCTCCAGACAGCTGCTGGGGTCCGGGCCATGGTGGAGAGAGGAATAGAATCGTGCTTCTGATATTTTATAGTGTAAAAATCAAGGAACATTTTTAGGCCATGGCTATGGGCAAAGTTCGGGTGAGTTTTTTTTTTTTTTTTTTTTAATTAACTGACAAATAATGATTGTATATATTTTGGGGGTACAATGGGATTTTTTGGCATGCACATACATTGTGGAATGTTTGAATCAAGCCAGCTGACATATCCGTCACCTCACACAAATAAAATTTTTTTGTAGTGGGAACGTTTAAAATGTACTCTTTTAGCAACTGTGAAATATATGATAATTATTATTAACTACCGTTCTTTGCTGTGCAGTGAATCACTGAAACTTATTCTCGGGTGATGTTTCCTGATGAAATCTTGCCTTAAATATTCTTACAACCTAGGTAGCAGATGGATATATAAAAGCTAAATTTTTTTCAGGAAATAATACGTGGTTGAATTCAGGCCAAAATCAAGTTCTTCAAGTGATTCGTCTTCATTTCAGCTGGAAAAGCTGTGTTTTGAATCCCTGTCTTCGGCCCTTCCTGTTCTCCTGGGCCTCGGGGAAGCCTAGTCACGGAACCCAGGAACGTTCTTCGGCTTCCACTTTTGAATGTGCTTTGCATTCTGCTCTTCCTCGGTGCGCTCTCCTAATACAGCCGCCTCATCTGTGCCCCAGCACAGCCAACTCCAGGCAACAATGGTGGATGTGGGCCTGCACCTGCTCAGGTCTCCTCCTGCTGCGGTGGAGGGGAACACGCCTGCCGAGACCTGCACATCTGGATGGGCAAGGCCACGTCCAGTCTGGGCCTCTGTGTGCCTGGACGGTGAGGTTTCTCCTCTTCCTTGTCTCCTCGGGCCAAGGCCATGCAGGATGATGGGACTGGGCTACCCAAGCCCACTATGTCCACACAGAGAATTGCTTTGTTTTCTGTGGGAACAGAATGGAAGGCCTTTTATTTCTAGAAGACATTATCTCATCTCCTATATTAATCCGAGATCTAGTAATGACATTTACGACCCAAAAATATGCCTTTGGAATGAAGCAGTTATCTATTGAAGAAACTTCATTTCTAACGGAGAACAGAGCTGGACTCTGACAAGTTCCAGAGTGTCTCAGGAAATAGCAAATCTATCCTGGACTAGGAACAAGAGAGCTTTGAAAACAAAGAGCTGCGGATTCCAGGTGCAGGCAGCGCCCCAGGGAAGGCGGCTGGAGCCGAGCCAATGTCAGAGCCTTTCTTGTAACCTTGTTCACCCCGAATCTTCATTCCTACTTGCTGAGATTTAAGTACCAAAATATCTGTGATTCTAGATGTTGACATAAAAATAGCCTTCAAGCTTCACCCAGTCCTTGGGGGTCTATGCAGCAAAGTAAGCCGGTGGGGAAAGGCTGAACTTCCTACGGGAGCCGGAGCAGATGCTCACTGCCGAGCTTAGGGAGGTGATCCTGGGGTGGTTCCAAATAAACATTCAATAAGCTTGTCAGCCCGCAGTGGGAGTCCCTGCAGAGCACACGTGTCCTCCCTGTTTGTGGTGTCCCAGCAGTGACCTCACTTACTTCATGAGGGTTGCCCCAGCACCTCCTACCAGGGCCACGTTTCTCCCCGGGGAGCATGTGATCGGGGGCTCCAAAGGTGCTGGTTTTATTTTGTGGCAGGAAATCAGCACTCCCCAAGCACCGAGTGGGCTGGGTGAGGGGGGAACAGTTCAGGGGAAAAGCACAGCTCACGTCTGGAGTATGAGTAAATCTCTGACTCTCATGTCTGTCTGATTTTGTTTCTAAGAGTTTTGGGGAAGCTGGTATTCCGGATGGGTTCTGACTGGCAGTGAGCAGCACGTGTGGGTGCTCGGGAGGGAGCAGGGAGCAGGCGGAGAGACGGAGCAGGAGGTGGACCAGACAGAATAGGAGGCGATAAGGAAAGCAAGGGAAAGACAGGGATGAGAACGGGGCAGACAAGAGGGAGAGCAAAAAAAAAAGGGAACTAAAAGGGAAAAGGGAGGGCAAGAAAGGACCAGAAAGTGTACTGTGTGGAGGACATGAGGGAAAGTCAGGGAGAATGCAAGGGGAAAGCTCTGCCCAAAAGATGAGATAAAAAGAACTGACGGCAGAACCTGAAATGTGAAAGGAATGCATATAAAACAGAAGGAAGAGCCCCTCATGTGAGTGGATGGTGGGAAAGCAGCCAGCACACAAGTGTGCTCCTGGCAGGGGAAGGAGGGGATGTGGGGGCTGCATGATGCCCCTTCCATGCTGCCCACATTTTGCTCGTCTGAGAAGCTCCACAGCTGAGGTAGACGACCAGGTGAAGACGGCGGAGCTCCTCCCACCCATCCCCAGGCTTCCTCGGGGTGGCCAGGCTGTTATGTCAGTAGTGAACCCAGAGAGAGGCTCCTTCTCCAACTCTGACAGCCTCTGGCACAGAGACCATCCAGAGACCGGACGCAGCCTCTTCCTGCGGGTGAACTGAGGCTACATCCTTTGATGGCCCAGGAGCACCTGTTGAGGTGGGCATGCCCTCCTTGTGGGCTGGCAGGCTCTAAGCCCCTGCATGCTGGCTCAGAAGTGCACCTGAACGGTCGGGAGCAGGGGCTCACGCCTGTAATCCCAGCACTTTGGGAGGCCGAGGCAGGGGGATTGCCTGAGTTCAGAGTTCACGACCAGCCGGGGCAACACGGTGAAACCCCGTCTCTACTAAAATACAAAAAAATTAGCTTGGCATAGTGGCATGCGTCTATAGTCCCAGCTACTTGGCAGGCTGAGGCAGGAGAACAGCTTGAACCCAGGAGGCAGAGGTTGCAGTGAGCTGACATCGCACCATTGCACTCCAGCCTGATGACAGAGCAAGACTCCATCTAAAAAAAAAGAAAAGTACACCTTAATGGCAAGGCTGCCATTTGCTCCACAGGGGCTCCCTGTAGTACCACTCTTAGCCCACCTTTAGGGCTAAGTGCTCAGCCTTGAAGGGAGGTGCTGGGTGCCCCTGGCATTGCTCCCAGAGCCAGGTCCTGAGGAAGGAGAAGGGCTCTAGGAAGGAGTCTGGAGGGAAAATGAGGTGAGGTGAAGTGTCCTGAACAGGTGAGCACAGCAGCAAGTCTTGATCCACAGAGAAACTGAGACTCAGCACTAGGCACCAGTGTGCAGGCAGCACGGCCCATGGACATTGAGGAGGCGTGAGCTCATCTCCTTCAGGAGGCACGCTTCTCCTGGAGCTTGCTCTCACGGTCTCCGGGCTTCTGAGGGGGAACAGCAGCCTGGTAATGCAGGCGGATGGGAACCAGCCCCCAAGTGAACAGGGGATCTCAGGTTGAAGGCGGGGACTGCGGAGGTCATCAGGCCCAGTCCACTGCTCTGGCTTGACCCCATGCCCCTGGGCTGGGAAGGACAGGAGTGCATGGCTCCCGGAGAAGAGAAGGGGAAGGGTGGAGCTACCAGGAAGGAGATGGCCTCTGCTGCATCCCACCAAGTCATTCGTCCCCATAAAATAACAGTCTTGGTTATAACTACAGGTCTGTTATCCCTCGGTTTGTAAATAGAACACCCATGTTTGAGCCCAAGCTGTGTCTTTTACCAATGGGATCAATTTTATTAAATTGCCCAGTCTCTCTGAGTCTTCTCCTATAAAGTGTTGTAGATGGTGCACACACTGCAAACTCGTTGTGGAGAATGAGAACAATGTAGGGCTAGTGTCTACCAACAACCCTTCTGGAATGTAATCTGTGCTAATACACGGAAACTTTCAACCATTGCTATGAGTAAAGAACCTGATGACCTGAACAGCCAGTCATATAAACCGTATTTCAGTCAATTTGATAACCAGGAGGAAACACGTCTTTCACTACGAAATACTGTCCTGGGTCACGCTGCATCTGTGCGCTCCTCCGCCCCACCCCGCCCACGTTTGCTCGTACTCTTCGTCTCGGAATGCAGGAGGTGGGTCCTCAGGGATCTCCGCAGTCAAGGAGAAGCCCTTGGCCATGCATAAGCCTCTTCCGCAATGGCAGGAGAGCTCGTTCTCCCCCTCCCCCTCCACTTGAGTGACTAAAATTGAATCAGTAGAATTCAGCAGATTAAGAAAATTGGTGTCATCCCACAGCTTCATTACCTCGCAGGAGATAATAGCACCTCCAGATCCCA
Source organism: Macaca nemestrina (assembly GCF_043159975.1). NCBI lineage: Eukaryota > Metazoa > Chordata > Mammalia > Primates > Cercopithecidae > Macaca > Macaca nemestrina. The sequence goes on along the minus strand of NC_092136.1, from coordinate 63,773,582 downwards.
GAGGGCAATTACCAAACTGTAACACATCATTCATGAGCTAACCACACATCCGCCCCTCCCTGAGCTGAATCCCTGCCACCCGCCCTTGGTGCCGACGACTTTGCTTCCAGAGGGCACCCGAGCCCAGCGGCGCCGTGCACATCCCTCCCCAACACGTCCCAAGCATGGGCAGACACGGCCGCTCTCTCAGCCTCCGAGCATGAGGACCTAGTTGCAGGTTGAGCACCTGAACCCAAAATGAGATAATACCTTTGCGAAAACTGTCATTTATTGTCTTAAGAAAGCGAATTATAATCAGGGCTGGGTGCAGCTATGTCTCATAAACGACTTTCTGGAGGACGCTGCAGGCCACCAGGAATATTCCCGCCTTCCATTTGTGTTTCCTGCAGAGAACTTCGGTCTCCCAGAGAACTTCCACGTGGCTGAACCGCACACGGGCCACGTGTGTACCGAGGGTGGCACACAGTGCGAACGTCCTCACCAGTGAGGGACTGACACCAGCTCTCTTATGTCTCAAGTTAAAAAATAACAATAAAGTTTTTTTTTTTTAAGCAAGGGTTTTCAAGGGCCTTCCAGTAGCTTGGGGGAGAAGATACGTATTTTCTTGGACAGGCAAAGCAAAACATATTGATTACGACAATGCAGTGATTTTTGGAAGCGAATCCAATGAGAAGAGTTGCCTTTTAACGTCAGGCCACCCCAACTAGGATTTCCTGGTTTATCATCCCTCTTCTGTTTACGCTTTGTAATCACTGAGGCTCAGTCCCTGTGGGTACTGACGTTGGGTGAATCAGAGGAACAGGAACATTAAGTAATTCACCAACTGAAGACACAGCCACTCTGACTTTGCAAGCTCGTTTCTTCTATTTAAACCTGCACAACGGAGGTTCTCCAAGGCTGTGTTCTAGCCCCTCTTTTCCTCATTTGTCCAAACTCTTCTATGGAGAATCATTCAAGTCATCATATGCGATTAGAGTGAGTGTGAATGACGTACGTGTATCTTCAGCACCTACTTGTCTTCTGAGCTCCAGACCTATAGATTCAAGTGCCCCTCTGATTTCTCTCCTTGGATGTTTCCAAAGCACATCAAACTGGTCATGTCAAAAGCTAGATCAGTGACCCCTCGCTGACCGGTCCCCAACCTGCTCATCCTCTTCTGGGCCCATAACGCCGCACACCCAATGGCAAGACGTGAGGCACGGCAGTCACCCTCGACCTCTTCTCCTTTAGCCGCACATTCAGTCCCTTACCAAGTCATTTACTGACTGAATATGTATTAAACATGCCCGTTTCTGTAAGCCTCAACCATGATTTTAGTCCAAGCTACAACCGTTTTCTGCCTGAGCTGCTGAAATGGCTTCCTCTGTGTGGCCTGGTGTCCACCATCCCCACCTGCACCAAAAGTGACCTGTGTGATACTTAACTGTGGTGACGCTGACCACATCAGTCAACATTATTCAATGGCTCCTCGTTAGTGTGAGGATCAAGCTACACATTTTTCACGCTGTCTGTGAAACACGTAAAGGCTGACATGAACCCTCGTGTAGATCCCACCGCAATGGATCCTACACAGCCCAGACGACAACGTCAGCACCAAGGTCACAGGAAAACCTTTGGGGCATAGACCATTTATCGTAATTGTTCTGTGTTAAAGGGATAAAGGAAGTCTTTGATCTTTGGGCTTCAGGCCCTTCCAATCAATAGCACATAAAATACGTAACGCATGGCTCTTGGTTGACAGTAGCAACAATAAATCCTCAATAAATCACATTAATGAGAAATCCTCAATTACAGAAATCAGTAAGACTCCCAGACGTAACGCACACGTCACTCAGGAACCTGGAATAAACTGGGACACGTGTGTTTCTATGCATTTGGAAGTTATAAATATGCATGTGAACACTGGGTGGGGGTTATCCAAAGATGGTAAGAAACTCCTATGAATTTCAAATCCCCTAAAAGTAATTTTGCTGTGAAGTCTCAACTCACCTAATATTAATTATTTAACAGCAAATTTAACATGGGGGTTAAGAACATGACTCTGGAGCCAGAGCACCCAGCTCCAATCCTGACTTTACTAATTCATTCTGGTTCTCTGGGCAGATTACTTAACCCACCTGTGCCTTAGCGTCCTAAATAATGAGAAGGATTGTAGCAATAGTACTCACTTCATTAGAGCTACTGAGAGAATTAATTAAATTGTATACAAAAGACATTTAAAAGACTATCTAATATATAATAAGCACTAGCTACATAAACTGTTCATATTGCCTATGTTTTTATGGGAGTGTGGTCAGCAGCACAATGCTTCCTAAAGGGCATTCCCTGTCCCGAATCCCTAGAATCTATGAATACGTTGCCTTGTGACAAACGGACTCTGCAGACATGGTTACAGTTTAATACCTGAGATGGGAGACAGGAGGTGCCGCATATGACACAGACCTTAGGCCTGGCCTGGTGAATAATTGTACACATGCTTCTGCTCCTCTTAAGGAAACTAATTTTTCTCCTCTGAGTTTGATGTGGTTTGAAGGCGTTTTGGTGGAGGAAACAGCAAGGGTCGAACCAGTAGCAGGCTGGCTATGGGAGAAGCCTGTGGAGGACAGGCCAGAATTAGGGGCAAATGTAGGGGTGGAAAGTTGCTCTGGGAAAGTAATAATATTAGAGTGTTCATTTTGTGCTTATTATGGACTAGGCACTACTCACCCCACTTAATCCTCAGAACTCATAATCGTTTCCCTAAACAGATGGAGAAACTAAGGTGTGGACCGTGTCACGCACAGGGACGCATGACTGGTGAGCTGCAGGTTTGGTAGATCTGGGATTCAAGCCTGCACAGTCTCGTGCCAGCGCCTGCACCCTTGGCCCCACCCTACACTGCAGATTGACCTGGATTACACCATGTAGTGTTTGAATGACAGGATTTATTGTAGAGGCAATGGGCAAGTATACAAATGTATGAATAGGATGTGGTCATACCAGAGATCTGCCCCAGGAAGGCTGCTCCGGCATCGACACCAGGACAGTCAGGGAACCCCGGGAAGGAGAGAGCAGCTCGGAGCAGGATTCCCAGTGAAGGGAAGGACAGAGGCCAACAGGGGAGTCTGGGAGGGGTGGTGACGCTCGTGCTGGAAGAGGTGTCTGAGTTGCTTATCTGGGAATCACTGTAGAGAATCGTCAGGCCAAGTTTTGAATTAAGCACAAGGAGAAATAATTCATGCAGCTATAAAAGCCCAGAGTGGGCGGCCGAGTCGGTGGCTTTCATGGTGTCTAAATTGAGTAGCGCTATTCAGAGACAGGGAGGCAAAGACGTCTCAGCCATGGGATTCATCTGCAATGTCTTCTTCCGGGAGTAAATATGTTTTTATTAGCTTTATACATATAATCATAAGGAATTAGAACATCGGAGAGAAGACGACCCTCATAAAATTGGGATTGTTTTTTAGCACAGGTACCAGGACGTCAGGTATCAGGTCACGTTAAGATGATTCGCTACAGCGTCCCTTTCCTCACTGCTGGTGGTCGCTGAGGTCTCCCCAGCCACGAGCCCTCCCCAGCCACGAGCCCTCCCCAGCCATGAGGTCTCCCCAGCCACGAGCCCTCCCCAGCCATGAGGTCTCCCCAGCCATGAGCACCCCCCAGCCATGAGCCCTCCCCAGCCACGAGCCCTCCCCAGCCACGAGGTCTCCCCAGCCACGAGCCCTCCCCAGCCACGAGCCCTCCCCAGCCACGAGCCCTCCCCAGCCACGAGCCCTCCCCAGCCACGAGCCCTCCCCAGCCACGAGCCCTCCCCAGCCACGAGGTCTCCCCAGCCATGAGCCCTCCCCAGCCACGAGCCCTCCCCAGCCATGAGCACCCCCCAGCCATGCTTCCTGTCCAGACTGTGAAGTTGTGAGCCAATTCAACCTCTTTTCTTTAAAATTACCCAGTGTCAGGTATTTCTTTACAGAAGTGTGAGAACAGGCTCTCAGGAGATGGGCGTCTCCTCCAGAAATAACTGAAACGTTTTGTGCAGGAGCTCACAGGGGCGTCTAAGGGACCGAATACAGTCATGTGTTCTTAGTTTCTTACCCCAAACACAAGTGAGTTCACATTGCGAGAGAGTCCCTGGCGGAAGGGCTGTCAGGGCCCGCACATTGGCCTTATTTATCCCTCCCTTCACATCTCCTGTGTCTGGGCCTGAAAACTTTCTCCGGTCCATGGAAACTGGCCCTCTCCCTCGCATCAACTTTTATAAACTTCCTTTTCTGTTTCACTGTAGAATATTCCCATATTTCTGAGAGGGTGTGTGATATCATGATACAATAAGAAATATGCATTTGATCGCTGTCCCTAGTTCCTGGCACAGAAACCCTAAAATCCTGGTGGTTTTCTGAGCAATGGGGTACAAGATACATCTTTGGTTTAGTGCAGAGACGATGCTGCTTCTGGCCAAGTCCTGTAGTGGCTGCTGTGTCAGCCACGCTGCGTGTGGCGTGGGAGAGCAGAGTGGCCCTTCCCGCTATTTATTCTTTTCTTCCTTCACAGTGGCAAGCCCTCGGTGACCTGGCATTGGGCCTTTCCCATTTGCCCAGGACCGCATGTTTCAGAAGGTGATAATGAGTGATATTAGTAATAACAACACAACCACCACAAACAAAACAAAAATCATAATTGAGGCCACCAACTTTAGATTTCTCAGGAGGAAGATGAGCAGCCGTATATTAATATACATTAAATATATGTGTATCTTTTAGTGGTGATCAATACAATTTAATAAATTTCTATAAAATTTAATAAATATTTAACAAATGCAATGTGATTATTATTTTTAATAACATTTAATAAAAGTTAGCCACAGTAAAATCAGCTTTAATGTGGATTATCCAGATTCTGGACATTGGAGAGACTCCTCCGCCCAAACAAACGGTCAGTGTTAAATTTCAATGTATCACCCACAGACTCCCCGTAAGGAGCAAACTCACGGCCGTCACAGTCCAACGTACCGCACTTTTTATGGAGCATTCAGTAGGAAACTGACGGTTGTTTTGAAGAGAAATCTTTAGTTTGCCCCAGCACGTCATGGGACCACTCTGATTACTTTATTCTGGCAGTTTCATGGCTCCAGAAAGGAGCAGATTCCAATTATTACTGTTCAGAGCCGACGTCCAGGACGTGTCGGAGTCAGGAGCCGCCGCTGGTTAGAGGGAGTCGCTCTGGCTCCTGCTGCTTCCCCCGGGCTGGGCGCTGCGGGGAGCACCGAGGGGCTCCTCCTGTCCTGCTTCTCGCTGTTGGAGGCCGGGGACCAGCTGTGATCTTCCCTCACACAGGCCTTTGCCACCAGAGATGCCTCCGCAAAGCAGGCGGTTCCCACCGACACACTCACCTTCCCAACGGGCCGCTCTGCCTCTGGGAGGCTCGGGGGACGCCCCCGGCTGCTCGCCTGGGCTGGGGGAGACACGAACGGGAAGTCGGTGCCTTTTCAGCACATTTTTCTGTGGTCTGAACGTTTTTCACAGTAATTTGATATTCATTAATTCGTTCATTTTACCATGAATTTGTCCAAATATCTGTTCCACAAATACGTATTGTGTGACTGCTGCTGTTTGCCAAGCACCATTCTAGGTGTTCAAATAATGACTTGGGGAATAATAAAAGTGGAAATAATAAAATTAACAAACTCCATTTGTTTAAAAGTAATGGCACTTAAGATACTTGCATAGGTGATCTTGTTTCTTGTTCAAAAGAACACTGTGGAGTCAATGTTATTATCCCTTCCTTTGAAAGGATGGGAAGCCTGGAGCCTAAATTCAGACGGGCAGCACCTGTGAGCGGAGGTGGTGTTTGGACACGTGTTCGTCTGAAGCAAAGTCCGGCGACACTGCTGTGCTGTCGGTGGCGGCAGAGCCCCCGGGAGCCTCACACACCTCCTGAGACTATTTCCCGCTAGCTGACTGGTGGGGACATGTGTTACAGTCAGTCATTTATCAAGGAAGTTTTAAAAACTTACCCCAAACTCTTTGCCTCTCTTTCTCTTATTTATTCCATGTTAGAAACCCACCTCCATTCTGCCGTCTCCAATAACGTCGAAGGGAAGGCGGCTCGCACTCCTCGCCCAGGGCAGGAGGTGGCAGAACCTGCACAGAGCCGTGGGGAAGCCCCGCGGTCCCTCCTCTCAGCCGTCCCTCTGCCCCCAGCTCTGTGTCCGCCCGACACCTCCATGGCCCCCACCAGCGAGGCCCCTTTGACTGACAGGGATGCAGGAAATGCAAATGCAGGGAAGACAGGCCTCCCTGTGTGTGTGGGGGGGGCCAGGGACGCAGCTGGCCACAGGCAGCGCCAAGCCAGCCTGGAACTTAATTTCAGCAGGGGGTTTGGTGGCACAGGTGGGGTGAAGGGGAGTCCTAGACTTCTGAGCAATCCTCCAGCTGAGAAAATAGTGTCACTTCCTGAGGTATTCAAACAGAGAGAAGTGTTAAAAGGAAAATACGCATCTCAGGCCCCTGCCCCGACGTCCCAGCACTTACGGGAGGGGGTGTGACGGCCCCTCTCTGCTGCTTCCTGGAGATGATGCCAGGCGTGTGGCAAAGGGAAGGCTGCTCTGCTGTCCTGATTGCAAAAGCCTGAAAATCGCCCTTCACTGCCCTCTGCAGCTGTGTCCACTCCGATGACCAAAGCCTGCTTGTTTCCCGGACGGTGGCGCGTTTCAGCCAGCGCCGTGTAATGCTGCGGATTCGGTCTGGTCCGCTCTGGCCACGTTCGCCTCTCCTGGACCAAACACACCTGAGGCCAAGTGCAAAGAAAAGCACCAGTGCCTGAGCGTCTCCTCGCCTCCATCCCGTCCTCCCAACCCGGACAGGTCAGCTGAAGAACTGGGCAGCGACGCCACCGCCCTCACCTTGCACAGCGTTTAGGAGAAGGTCCCTGTAACCATCAGGCGGGGGCTGGAAGTCGTCTTGGGGGCTTCAGGCCTGGGGAAGAGGGCCCAGCGCTCGCTTCGCGGCTGCCTGTCAGCACCCCGGCCAGCACCTGCTGAAAACCAGAGGGGCGTCCGGACAGCAGCTCTCGGTTCAGGGAATCCGGTGCCGTTTCGGTTTATGTCACTGGTGACCCCTTTATGGATGTCTCCAGCCTGGACTTCTACCCTGAACACGTTTAAAGTCGAACCTCCCTAAACCCGTTCTTTCTCCATCCAGGAGACCCTGTAATTGGTGCCTCGGAAACGTCAGCGATTCTCAGGGAATCCTGGTGGAATCTGACAAGAGCGTGGGGAGGGGAAGCTCGAGGGAGGAGCTGGTTGGGACCGTGGGGCCTGTGGCGAGGGCCAGGGCTCTGGCAAGCTGAGGACACTCTCCGTGTACGCACAGGGAGCAGCGTGTCTTCGGACTCTTTGCACACCCAGCTCGGGGGTGTGTTTCTCATCTAATCACACACACGCGTGTGAGCCTCTCGTCTGGCTTCTTTGTGCGGAGCCCCTTCTCCTCCCGTTGCCTCCCTGGCCTCTGAGAATGGAGCCGTTTAGTGTAAACCACCAGCCTGGGCACAGCGGAGACAGAAGAATGACCCACAGGCAGGGCTGCAACCACCGGGCCGGGAGCGCGGCCCTCCCAGCAGGGGCCTGCGATTAAAGGGAGGAAGGGCGTGAGTGCGCGGCTCACAGGAGAGCCGTGGTTTAGATTAGTGGACGGATTGGCACAGAATCTGGATTACTATTTTCCAGTAGAGACAAAAGGGGCTTGTAGGCACTGTTCACTGAACCAGGCAGAGAAAACTATTTTTCAAGGTGTGTTTTTAAAGTGGTTTCGGTGTTTCAGACACAATTACAAGTACTTTTATAGAAATGTCTGTGTAACTAAGACAAACATCCATTTATAAAGTGGTTTATTTACACAGAATGTCGATTTCTTCGTGTGGAAAGACATTCCAACAACGGACCGCAGCCTTTTGGAGCTGCAGAGACAGGCCAGGGTGGCTCGGTTTCCATGACCTTCCTCAGCTCCCACCCCGGGCGTCGCTGTGCCAGGCTCACACAGCCTCTTCCGAAGACAGAACCATCACTGAAAAGAACAGCGTGTCTCCGTCCAGGGTCGTGGAGCACAGACTCCTCCCCGCGTGTCTCCGTCCAGGGTCGTAGAGCACAGCTGTTCTAGCTCCATTGTCACTTACACGAGTTTATTTTGGTTTGTGGAAAAACTAAGTATTATCCTATCTTACAAAACACATTTCAGCAGACAGCATCGAGCACTTTGAGGCTTCATTTGCATAATAAACTGCCCGGAACAATGATGATCCATAAAAGAGTCTCATAAAAATACCCTCAGAAGGTGGCTGAATAAGTGAAAACACAGGGTGATTATCACGGCCACCAACGATGTGACCAGGGATGCAGCTTCATAAACAGCTTGTCGGTGAGTTAATTCGCTGGGGACGAAGGCCACAGCTGGGGCAAAAGGCCTGAGCCGGCCACACAATGTGCTTGCCAGACACCGACCCCAGCCGAGATCACATGCGTCGGGGGCAGCGGGGCTGGAGGGAACGTTCGGGTTTGACCCACACACACCTGAATTTCAAACCCGGCCTCACATTTCCCAGACGCCTCATCACACAGAGCTTTGGTTTTCTCATCTGCGAAACGAACATAAAAATACCTACATTTCGATTTGAAGACCAGAGGTTGGGTAACGGGGGAGCGGGGAGGGGGACCCCACTGTTTCAGGACCACACGCATTGTGATCATCTCATCCCTGTGGCAATCCGGGTGCTGGTGTATGTGGCATTTTCCTGTTACAGATGAGGAAAGTAAGGCTCAGGCGGCTGAAATAACTTGTCCAAGGCCACTCAGGGAGTGAGCATTGAAACCGGAAGCCCCGCCCCGTCCTGCAGGTCTCCCCAGCCTGGCCGCGCTTCTCCCTCCCAGCTTCTCCCTCCCAGCTTCTCCCTCCCAGCTTCTCCCTTCCGCGCTTCTCCCTCCCACCGCTTCTCCCTCCCAGCTTCTCCTTCCCGGGCTTCTCCCTCCCAGCTTCTCCCTCCCACCGCTTCTCCCTCCCACCGCTTCTCCCTCCCAGCTTCTCCCTCCCAGCTTCTCCCTCCCGTGCTTCTCCCTCCCACGCTTCTCCCTCCCACCGCTTCTCCCTCCCAGCTTCTCCCTCCCGCGCTTCTCCCTCCCAGCTTCTCCCTCCCAGCTTCTCCCTCCCGTGCTTCTCCCTCCCGCCGCTTCTCCCTCCCACCGCTTCTCCCTCCCAGCTTCTCCCTCCCAGCGCTTCTCCCTCCCGGCTTCTCCCTCCCAGCTTCTCCCTCCCGGCTTCTCCCTCCTGGGCTTCTCCCTCCCGGGTTTCTCCCTCCCAGGCTTCTCCCTCCCAGCTTCTCCCTCCCAGCTTCTCCCTCCCAGCGCTTCTCCCTCCCAGCTTCTCCCTCCCAGCTTCTCCCTCCAAGCTTCTCCCTCCCGCGCTTCTCCCTCCCAGCGCTTCTCCCTCCCAGCTTCTCCCTCCCGGGCTTCTCCCTCCGGGGCTTCTCCCTCCCGGGGCTCCCTGTCTTTGTGGCGTCTGGGTGGGCTCCTTGCTGCTCACCAGGTGGTCACACAGTCCTGCTTCGCAGGCAGCTCGTTTTTTCTTTCTGGACCCAAAGCTCCTTGAGGACAGTGTCAAGATCATGACTGTCTTCGTAAAACACTGCTTTGCCTGTTGATCGCTCCCCTTATTCTGAGGACTCCCCTGAAGGCATCTCAGGAGCAGCAGTTTCCCTGCCAGGCCCTGCAGAGCCTGGGAGAATTTGCATCTGGTCCAGGCCTGTTCGCTCCTGGATGGAGCCTGCCTGGCTGCCCTCTGCCTGCTCATGGAGGTCTCCACTGCTCAGACCTGGGCCCTGGGAGGCCTTGGGAGGGGAGTTGACCAACAGGAAGCAGGAGAAGGGGAGGGGATAAAAGCAAGGGGAAGCCAGACAGCATGAAGAAGAGAGGTGGAAATGGTGCCTGTGCCAGGAGCAGGGTGCCCCGTCTGCCCTCAGAGCTCAGGCAGAGTTTCCATGGCAGGGGCTGGGGCTGGGGCTGGGGAGGAAGCCAGACAGATGCCACTGCCTCACCATTAGAACGGCACTGTGGCTCAGAAAACCATGACACCAAGAAGTGCCAGGAGGGCAGGGACCTACTGAGGGGCAGCAGTGGCGTGGCACGGGGCAGCCTGTCGGCACCTCGACCTTACTGCAGTTTAGGGGCGGGAATGGGATGAGGCGTACGCTGGCGATGGGGCAGGGGCCAGTCCCGAGGAAGCCAATGACTCAGGCCTCTTGGTGCCAAGCAGGAAAACCCAACCACAAGCAGCTTAAACATGATCATGGGCATTTATCGACTTGGCCACCTAATAGGTCTGGGCTCAGCCAACTAGGTTCTCAAGTGACATCACCAGGTGCTAAGGTCAGCCCCGCTCACCCACTCATGGGCTGAGAGTGGGGAGAGCAGGTTCTGTTGAGCAGGAAAATAGCAAATATTTACCGTGCAGGGTAGCAAAAAGAAAAAGAATAGAGAGGAACATGATTGGAGAGGAAGCTGAAAGGAAAAAGGGAGCAGGAGGAACAGGGAAAAATGAGAAGCAGGGAATCAGGCAAGAAGTTTCAAGACAGCCCATTGCAAAGGTTGGGAAAGAAACAGACTCCAGCAGATTTTCAGGGTTGATTGTAAATTTGGCAAGGATTTCACAGAAACCAAAAAGAACGTGTGGTTCTGCTCCCATCCGTACATCCTAGTCCCATCCGTCGCTCGGCTCTGGGAATCCTCTCCCCACAGCTCTGAGCAGATGCCACCAGCGTCTACAGGCTGGGCCCAAAGCCTCGCGGCTAAGCCTGTGACAAGGCGGCTCCACACCTCCCTCTGCTGCTTCACTGCCGGGTCCAGGGTCATCACCCTCCAGTTCATTCTCCTGCTTCACTGCCGGGTCCAGGGTCATCACCCTCCAGTTCACTCTGGGCAAAGCCACCTGCCATCCTCACGCACACTTGTCCTCGGCCTAACGTGGGCCCACGGCTTTCACCTCCCCGAACCTTGGCTCCTGCTGACCCTTCGTTCCGACAAACCTGGATGCAGATCAAGATGCTTGATATGTGAAGATGCAAGAAACTCTTATCACTTCTTTTGCTGTAATCCCTCTTTCTTCTCCGTCTTTCGAAGCATGCCTGTTGGGTCGGAAAGCAACACTAAATGGGAAGAACTAATATTTATTCAATTCTTGCCATGTACTGAGCTCTTTCTGCAGTTTTCTAATCCTCTTTTTCCTTTTCTTCATTTGCTGTTTCTTAAATTAAGTACTGCTTCGTGCAAGACAAAATGTTTTCATCAAGAAATCCTCTTTGCTGGTGTTAGATGGGTTGCTGGCACCACACCGGGCTGGTTCTGGTGGAGGCGGGCGTCCTCGCTCAGCCATGGAGACCATCAGGCTCAGAGAGCTGGGCTGGCCACCCCAGACCACGGAGCAGCAAGAAATAGAATCACAACTCAAACCTGGATTTTGTCTCCAAATCCCACAAAGCTGAACTATGGCACCATAAAGAAAAACATAAATAAATGATTTATGTGAAAGGACAGAGGAAAGCACTTTTCTTCGTGTTGCGAACAGCGTAGGTTAGAGTTCGGACTTTAGGTGCCAGAGACGTTCTCTCCAAAGTCCTGCCAGGAACTTTTTGTCCAAAAAGGGGTGAAAATTGCCGTGATGCGTAGCGTGAAAGCGGAAGGGTGCAAAGCTGAGGTGTAGGAAAGAAGATGGGAGGTGTCTGTGCCCCTTCCCTGAAGGGAGGTGTGGGCTGCGGGGTGTGTGGGATGGAGAAGTCCTGAGGGAGGCCCGAGAGCACCCTCTGGAGAGGAAACCGCGTCCCGGGAGCCTGGGCCGGTCCCCGCTGAGGGCAGGAACACCTGCAAGCCAGAGGGCCCCAGGGCCACCTGAGCAGCGCGGGCTGAGTCCGCCGCTGACTGGGCAGGGTTAGGCTGAGACGGGGGCTCCAGCCCCAGCAGGCTGGAGGTGTTCAGTGGGCACCATCGCACCGAGCCCAGAGGGTGACGCCAGAGCAGGACTGTCTTTCAAACCTTAGAAAATCTTGGGGCCTTATTTTTACACAAAATCCACAGATTTTTAGCAAGCAATACCGTTTCAATAGTGTCTATAAAACATAATTTAGTAGAAAAAACTTACATAAATCCACAATCGTTGTTTGGAGGATGTTGGAAATGCGGCGTGGATAACTACATTAGGGAATCGAAGTGGGTGGTGAAATTGTAGGACTTCTAATAATATTTCTTTCATTTTTATGATTTAAAAATTATTGTCAAGAAAATCTTTCATTCTATAGAATTTAGAATTCCTAAGCAGGATGGAAAACCTCAATCCAAATTAATCTTGCCCTAACTCTTCCTGCCAGCTGAGATCATTCTGGTAGAAGTAGATTTAATTCTATTAAAGCTGCTTTACTTTTCAGTGCTTAATAGGATGCAAATGTATGTAATTAATTTAGTTTTTTGCATAATAAATATTCCCATAAAGTATCTTTGCTGCATGATCCCAAGTGTTTTGTTATTAATTATGTTTTTCAAAATCAGAGAAGAAATATGAATGTTGGTAAGTATTTAAAAAGCATCTATTCCTGTTTGTTTCTCTAAATTCAGTTTGGGATTAGTGGCCCTCAGCAACGGATTAAAAATTTGCAGGATGCAAGAACGGGTCTGAGAAGCTGGGTTCCTGAGCTCTGGCTGAGATGGAGGTGGCAGGAGCCGTCTGAGCTCTTCCTGCACCATCCCTGCTTGGAGCTTGTTGTCCTGAAAGAAACGAATATACAAGCAGGGTGTGAGGAGGGGAAAGCAGGCAGGCCCCGCACTGCGCTGTGCCCACCCCAGTCCCTCATGTCTTCACTGGAGGTTCAGACCCTGCCTGGGTCCAGCCTGGGTTTCCCTCCTCCTCCGCAGGGAGGATCCGCTCTATTCCCACCTTCCCACCCTGTCCACTGCTCTGCAGATCACCTGACCTCAGGTAGAAAGGAGTTTCCATTGCATTAAAACATTTTTTCCACCACAAAAGCAATATACAGTCATTATGCAAAATATGTGATTCACAGATAAACAAAAGGAAAAAATGCAAATTAACTGTAATCCCACCATTCATCGAGATTTATGTTTAACACCTTGAGATGACCAGCACTCCTTTACGTTTCCCAGAAGGAAACGTCTGTGGAGAAATCGACGTGTGAGACTTGCTGCAAATCTTCCTCAGGCCAAAACTCACCCGAACACAGAATCTTCACGTAGCAGATTTAATAAAACTTGTCTCCTGTGACACAGGTTTTGGGAAATTCTAGTGCAATCCCTGCTTGTCCCTGGCAGCGGCCCCCTAATGCCGTCTCCGTCAGGCTGGTGGCCTGTGTGTCCCTGTGGAGAGAGCACGACCTGGCACCGCTGTGACCGCCGGTTCCCAGGCCCTGTGGGATGAGCCATGTCCTCACGGCATCGCTGCCCTGCCTGACCTCGGGTCTGTCTCGTGGTTATTGTCTCTTTATTTTTCAGCTACCTCTTGTCTTCATAACATTTATGTCCTTGCCAGCATACGGGCAGTTTGATTAGGGGAGAATTATCACCCTTTTAATGCACAACCAATGGGAGATGCAGAAACACTGAGTCTTGTTTAAATTTTCTGACAAATTAGAGGCCAGGCACAGCGGCTCACGCCTCTAATCCCAGCACTTTGGGAGGCCGAGGCGGGTGGATCACCTGAGGTCAGGAGTTGGAGACCAGCCCAGCCAATATGGTGAAACCCCATCTCTACTAAAAACACAAAGGTTAGCCGGGCATGGTGGCGAATGCCTGTAATCCCAGCTACTCAGGAGGCTGAGGCGGGAGAATCGTTCGAACCTGGTGGGTGGAGGTTGCAGTGAGCCGAGATCACCACTGCACTCCAGCCTGGGTGACAGAGTCTCCATCTCAAAATAAATAAATAAATAAATAAATAAATAAATAAATAAATAAATAATTTTACAAATCTGAGACATGTGCCTGAGAGACATGTCTTAGAACTCTCGCCAACTCATTGGTCAAGTCACGTATCCACAGAATAACTGAGTCGTTCTGCCGTCTTCACCCGGGAGAGTGACCAGGTCTTTATGGCTCAAGGCTGGGTTTGCTTGTAGGAAACCCCTGTGTGGGTTGCATGACTCAAGCAGCGTTGGGGATTTCTCCCTCAAAAACGTCTTTTCCGTGGATGCCCAGGGAGCTCTCACGGAAGCTATCAGAATGGTCTTTGGCCTGGAGACGCCGTCATCCACAGATCTCTTCTTGTTTTAGCCACCTCTCTCTCCTCCGTGGGCTCTCTAAGGAAAATATATGCATAGGCTAAACTGGCAAAGGAAAGCAAAGTAACATTATTAATTGGGGCTTTGGTTCCAAGCCTCCAAACAGATTCCATTAAACTAGGTCGGACTCAATGGGAAATTCTTCACGAGAATTTATGAGACTATGCAATAGGGCAGATCAGAGCTTAGAACCACGTGCTGGGCAGTATATTCCTTTCTATGCACTCACAACCAGACGCTTAACTCCACCAACCAGGCCAGGGAATTCCTACAATAGCAGGAGGAAATGCAGTCACAGCACGAGGGACCCTGCTTGTCTGCAGTGCTCACTGCAAAGCCAGCCAAGCCTGGTTGCTGTATCAGGAAGAGAGAACGTTCGGAGAGAAAGCCGGTCTGGCCCTCAGCACTTCTTGCTGCAGTCACTGGAGAGGTGAGAGAGAAGAGGGATCACTCCGTCACGTGTTTTCTCTGAAAACAAACCCAGGACAGTACGACTAAGCGTTGACCGAGAGTTTGGAATTTCCTGTCCTTGATGCCACAAGCAACCCCAAACTTGGCAATGTACAATAGCAACTGTTTTATTACGCTCTTGGGTTCTGCGAGCCGGGGATCTGAGAACAGCGCTGGGGGGTGGCTTGTCTCTGCTCCGCACTGTCTGCATCCTCAGCGTGGAAGACCGGGAGCTGGAGGCAGCTTGGCAGCTGAGGTCTGAAACCCCTGCAGGCACACTCCTTCAGATGGCCGTTGATGCTGGCTGTTGGCTGGGACCTCTGCTGGGCTTCCAGCCAGAATATCTGTTTGTGGCTTCTCCATGTGGTTGCTTGGGCTTCTTCAAATTTCTTCTAAGAGTGAAATCCCAAGAGAACCAGGCTGAGGCCATATCACCTTTCACACACTAGCCTTGGAGGTAAAATCATGTCCTTCTCGTTGTACTCTGTTAAATCAGGGCAGTCGCAAAGATCCAGCCAGACTGAATGAGAGCAGACAGACATCCCCATTCCATGGCTGGTGTGTTAAGCTTACGTTGTAAGATGGGCAGCGTGATTACTCGCCACACCAACCCACCCGTGATTAGTAACCAAGTGTCTATATGGACCTCGTGGAAGCAAATCTACCAGTTACATTCCCACCCACCGTGAGCAAGGGTTCGCTCTTCTCCGCATCCTCACCAACAAGTGCTACCTTTTGGCTTTTTCATAAACGCCATCCTAACAGGTGCAGGTGATAACTGTGTGTGGTTTTAATTTGCATTTCCCTGATGACGAGTTGAGGACTTTTTCCTATACCTGTTGCCCATTCGTACGCCTTCTTTGGAAAAATGCCTATTCAGGTCCTTTGCCCGTTTTTAATCAAGTTATTATTCTTATTATTTTGCTACTGAGCTGTACGAGTTTCTTATTTAACATATTAACCCCCTTTCAGATATATGGTTTGAAAATGATGTCTTTTATTCCATAGTCTGGCAGATGAATGGATTAAGAATATGTGACACACACACATACTAAAATACCTTTCAGCCTTAACAAGAAGAAAATCCTGCCATTTGCAATGACATAGATGAACCTGGAAGACATTATATTAAATGAAATAAAGCAAGCACAGAAAATCACTTACTACATGGTCTCACTTATATGTAGAATCTAGAAAAACTGGAATCATTGAAATAGAGTCGAATGAAAGCTGCCAGGAGCTGGGGGTAGGAGAAACGGGGAGATGATGGTCAAAGGTCAAAGGACACAAACTTTCAGGTGTAAGATGAGTCAGCTCTGGAGACCTAGTGTACAGCGTGGGGACCTCAGTTAACAATAATGTATTTGACACTTGGAACTTAAGTATTCTCACTACACACACACACACACACACGTACCTGTGAGGTGAAGGGTATGTTAATTTGCTTGCTTGTGGTAATCATTTCATGATATGTGTCTGTACAAAACATCATGCCGCACACTTTAAATACATAGATTTGTGTTTGTCAGTTTTACCTCAATGAAATGGAGAGGAACGTCTCCTTTCCCTGACCTGCCGCCTGACCTGCTGCAATCCAGAGGTTGGAGGCCGGGCGGTGTCACCACCAGAGCGGAGATGGAGGCGAGTTTAAATGACGTACAACTGTGTCGGGAAGTCAGAGCGGGCACGAGGCTCCCTAAGGAGAAGCTCGGCCTCTTCAGGACGTTCTGCGAGGACAGCACATAATCCACATCCCACACGATACCTTTCCCTGGTGACGTCATACCCGCCATGGCGTCTGGATCGTCCACCTGCCAGCAGTGCCCAGAGCCTCAGGCCAGACCCACCCTCTTCGGATTGCCCACCCTGCAGACCCTCTCGAAGAGCTCACGGCACCCCCAGGGAGGGTGTCCCAAATGCCGCCTTCTCCCACCAGCCTGTTCTCACCGAAGTCTTGGTTATCTTGGTAAATGGCACCGCTACCCAACCAGTTGCTTGAGTCCATAAACGTAGGACTTACCACTCACACCACCCTTTGTCTTATCACCCGGTTTAAACACATCTCTCAGCCTTGACCACGTCTCTTTCAAAGTATACCTTGAATCTCTCCTTAGCTCGTCGTCTTTATCCTCATCTAGATGTGACCGCAGTCAGTGCCAGCCGCCAGATCCACACCCTGCTCACATTCCTGCTTCCCTCCAGTCTACTCCACTTGCACACACTTGCACACACACATATACACTCACACACACTCATTCACGTGCACGCTAGCACTCGCACACAGCACTGCAGACACTCATACACACTCACTTCCATGCCACAACCACACACTCACACACACGCCACAATCACATGCACGACCACCACACACCCACACACTCACGCACATACAGTCACAGACAAACACAAGATCTTTAGGAACGTACGTTACTGAGCATTGTTTCTGCTTACAATTCACCAGTAGCTTCCTGTGGCGTTTTGTATTTAATTCAAACTTCCTCACCTGTTCCAGAGCCCCTGAGAGCCACGGCCCCTGCCAGCCCCCCAGGTTCCCCCACACTGCCCCGCACCGCCCAGTCCCTCCACACCAGCCCCTGCCAGCCCCCCAGGTTCCCCCACACCACACCGCACCGCCCAGTCCCTCCACACCGGCCCCTGCCAGCCCCCCAGGTTCCCCCACACCGCACCGCCCAGTCCCTCCACACTGACCCCCTGTAGCTGCTCAAGGGCTTCCTCTGCCCCGTAGTTTCCACACGGCCTCCCTGCTGGGTGCTCTGCCTGCCAGTCCTGGCCTGGCTCCTCCTCCCATAGAGCACCCGATGGAACGAGGCTCACTGGACCCAGGCACTGCTCCTGTGCTGGTCTCCACGGGGCCTCGGTCGTGGGCGGTGGGTCCATCGTTCACTGAGAGAGTGAGTGTGTTCACCTGCTTACAGTGTGTGTGTCCTACACGGTGCTCCGTGTGTGCGTCCCGCGCCGCGCTCCATGTGTGTCCCACGCCGTGCCCCATGTGTGTCCCACGCCGCGCTCTGTGTGTGTCCCACCCCATGCGCCGTGTGCGTCCCATGCCGTGCTCCGTGTGTCTGTCCCCCCCAGTGCTCCGTGTGTCTGTCCCCCCCAGTGCTCCGTGTGTCTGTCCCCCCCAGTGCTCCGTGTGTCTGTCCCCCCCAGTGCTCCGTGCATGAAGGGACTGACTTGCTCACCACTGCAATGCCAGCATTTCTGGTGATCCACACGTGCTCGGCAAGACCTGGAGTGAGCACCCCAATGCCATCTCCACTATAGAGACACCCACAGAGTGTGGCAGAGGCAGCCACGGGCCCGTGTTTACGTGACTTAGTCTCTGATGCCATCACAGGTCCTCGTTCCCGTGGGAGTTTGGGCACATTGCTGTCTGTCTCTGAGCCCAGCTTCCTCCCCTGCATGTAGGAGGGTTTACGTCAGGCGTCTTCATGGCCCTGAATTCGGAAAACGTAAGAAGACGTCGCTTCCTGGGGTGTTCGGGGCTGGCCCGTTGTGTTTGCCGGGAGCCTGGCGGTGTTTCTGGGCTTGCCCCCCTTTTTCGGTTTAAAGTGTTGAGAGCGAGTGTGTTTACTGGCTGGAGAGCCCATGGTGTGTAAAGCTGCGGTTGCTGGATTTGGTAACAGTCTCCGCTGGAGCCTGCACAGCTCCCAGAACTGGCAGCTCCCTGGGACCCTGATCCTCATCCGCTTGGAAGCTTCTTGTAGCCACGTGACCCATCTGTGTCTCTACTTCCCTTTATGGGTCCAAAGACCGCCTGACCGTGGCTCCATGTGGACGTGAAACAGGGTCTGGAGTGAGCCAAGCGGGAGAGCAGCAGGTGCCGCCCCGCGGGCTGGGACACCGGGCTGGAGTCTGTGGTGGGTGTGGACCCACTGAGCAGGCAGCGTGCACCGGGTCTCACACCGAGGGAACTCACGCGGTGCTTTCCTTGTTTTCTGATGAAAATAATTGGGCACAATGAGAGAGCTGAGCCACCTGTGTGCCGGGCGCCCGACATGAGTGGCCTCCCGGTAAATTTGGCCAGGGCAGAAGATGGCTGAAGGTCAAAGTAGCTGCAAGGGGTCCGTCCTCAGGCATGAAGATAAATCGCTCAAAATCAGCTTGAAAGTGACAAGAGTGAAGCTCCTCCTTGACGTGGCCCGAGACCCTGTTTGCCGACGGTGATGGGTTTGAGCTAAAACGCTCACTGGCTCTTGCCCCTTCAGATACAATCAGCGACTGTCCCGCAGAGAGGGGCCTCCGCCAACCTGCAGAGTCTGGTGGTCTCCATAGAGCGTCTCTCTTGACGTTCTTCCCTAACCTGCTCTTACCCTCGGAGCGTTTCAAACACCGTGCCGGGCTCTTCTCCCTCACCCGCAGCACAGAGTGCGGAAGAAACAGCGCCAGGGCCTCTTTCCTATCCGTTTAGAGGGTGGACAGGGTGTGGGCAGGAAGTCACCAGAGACCAAGGGTAGGAGGAGAGAGAGGCAGGATGGGAGGGAGACAGGGCACGGAGGGAGAAAGAGAAGTCATCGGTGGGCAGAGGTGAAGGGAGACGAGGGGGGAGAAAATGAGGAGCGGAGAGAAGCTTGCCATGGAGGGCACAGGTGCATTTCCCCCTCAGAACACTGGCTTGAAGCAGAGAAAATCAATTTTAGTGATATTCAAGGTTGAAACACCCACCAGCGATAGACACCCTTAGAAATGGCTTCACAAATGCATGAACAATCTACAAAGACACAGAAAGGTCCAGGAATTCTAAGTCCTCTCTTCCCTTTAGGTCTCCGCTGAGACCAAAGCAAGTTATTTTCTGACGAGAGGGTTTCATCAGACCGTGGTGCTCGCTGGGATGTTTGAGTGGAACAAAGTTACTGTGTCTCTGTGCAATTGCATCGTGCGATTCTAACGAGGGAGGCTTCTCAGTCACGCCGAACGTCACCACGTGTGCCGATCCTCATGTTCTCAGACACCAGCCCTTCTCGCAGACCGGCTCGCTCTGAACTGCAGTCCTGAGGCCCACGGTCAGCGTCCGGTCTGAGGCACACGGAGTGCGTCACCCAGAATTTTTGGAATGGAAATGCACTCATCCTCACAAGAGGCAACCACCATTACACAAAGGGAGCTTCCATGGCTCCAGGAGGCTGCCGCTCTGTTATGCCCAGGTTAGGTTCACGAAGCGGATTCCTGAAATGCTGTAATTCACGGAGGGTTTCCTCTCGTGTGTGGCTGAGTTTATCCGTGCCCCTCGGAGCCAGCCAGCTCCACCTTCCACCTGCCCCCGACCAACAGGAAACCTGAGGAAGTGAGGGGTCGGCCGTGCCCCCTTTCCTCAACCCTCCTGCCTCTCAGCCTTCCGAGGCTGCAGAATCTCACCCTTCAGAGGCTTCCAGAGTCTGCCACTCCCGTGAGGAGCCGTCGTCCTCCATAAATGAAACGTAGCCCTTTCCCTGAGGAAGGGTGGGGCTCACTGAGCCTCCTTCTGTGAGGCTGGGCTTGACTGGTGGGCAAAACCGAGTGTGGCTGGGCCCGGCTGCTCGAGCGGGGCCCTCCCTGCTGCTCCCCTACCCAGAGGGTGGCCTGTGACCAGAACGTGGCCTCAGAGCTGCAGCCCCTGACCCACTGGTGAACTCAGCCCAGCTGAGGATTCCCCTTCCTGTGTCCAAGTGATCTCATTGCTCAATTCCCACCTATGAGGGAGAACATGTGGTGTTTGGTTTTCTGTCCTTCCGATAGTTTGCTCAGAATGATGGTTTCCAGCTTCTTCCATGTCCCTACAAAGGACACGAACTCATCCTTTTTGATGGCTGTGCAGTATTCCACGGTGTACATGTGCCACATTTTCTCAATCCAGTCTATCGTTGAAGACCTGTCCACAATTTTAAACTTAGAGGCACAAAGGGTACAAGAGCTTCCACTTCATCACATGGAGCTGGTGTGAGAATCTCAGTACTAGGGTGTCTGAGAGATGGGGCTGACATGTCTGCCTCTCCGGAGACTCCGGCCTGGAGAAGGCCCTGACGGACGGGGAGGAAGAACCAGGTGGTTTCAGCCCGACCTTGGCAAATGGCCTGTGTCCATCCCTCTTAACCTTTGCCTTACAAAAATAACCTGCTCTCAGCACAGAAACAAATAACTAGCCGAACATGAAAATCAGGCAGAGACACCATTGGTGTGGAAAGAATAGCAATATTATCCTAATGACTCTGCAATAAAATACAATCATGAGAGGAAATTTACCCTGAAATCACGTTCCTAAGCTCTGCAGAGAAGCCTCTGCTTCCTGGCCTTCAGCACATTGTCCCTCCGAAAGGCGTCTCCCTGAGGCATGGGCAGGGTCTTTTCTTACGCCTTTGCCTCTAGACTGAGGCCCTTGTCTGTGGACTGCCCAGAGGCGAGGTCCCAGCTGCCCCGTGGGTCCGTTTCCATTGAGAAAGCTGCCTGGTCAGCCACAGACTTGCCAACCACGTGGAGCATGGGGAGCACCTGGGCCCGCTCTGGTCCTGCGGCTTCGGTAAGGTCCCTTCCATCTGGGGTTGAGAAACTGACACAGAAGATGCAAACTGTTTCTTGGTCTTCACATAGGAGACCTCCTCTGGTATATAGTCCAGGCACTAACATTGCAATTCTGAAACTGTGCGTTCCTCTGTTCAAATTTGGGTCCAGCAATACTTTTCTGTCTCCTGCTGCTCAGCAAGTCACCTACGCCCAAAGCACACAGATTCCACAATGCAGCATGCGTGTGGACGTTTCTGTGCCTGCTGAGTGGCCGCTGGCATTGTGGAAAGGCCGGTGGTGTAGCACAGAGCACAGGCTTTGCGCCAGGCTGGGTCCTGGACCCCGTAGCCTGGACCACATCACTCAGGATGGCAGGTTGTGTGTAACTGAAGAGGGTTGGACCTGGCACTTGTTGATTCACATGTTTCAAGCACCAATGTAACTTATATATTCATGAAACATACTGCTTATAACAGCTCTCTGAAGTATTTGCATCTGTATTTTTTGTGCGAGGAACCTGAGACCTGGGGAGGTTAACTCGCATATGAAGTCCCCAAGCTGATACGTGGCAGAGCCACACTTTGTAGAACGAAGAAGTTTCTCCACTTAACTCCTCTCAGCCCCAGTTCTGTCATCAGTAACTGAAAGAAAATAACTTTGTGGGGTTGCTGTGAGGACTAAGAAAGAAAAGCACCAAGCACAGCTGTCTGCATGTATGTGCGCGCTCCCTCTTTCCAGCCGTGGAGGTTAAGCCCAGGATGAAGGCAGCATTTATGACGACTGTACCAGGGTACAATCATCTCTTATTTAAGCATTTATGGATCTGTACTCAAAGCAGTTCAAGGAAAACATGAAGACACCTCAAAAAGAGATATAGAATCAAGCAAGAGGAAGTAAAATGTAAAATAAGTGGGTCAAGGAACGAAAGAAAAAAGAAAAAAAATGGGTGAAAAGTAGAGAGAGGTCAGGAGAGACATTCGAACCAGAACCTCGGTGGTGTTGCTGTCTGGGGACCCGAGAGTTACTATTACTGAGCTCCAAACTGGCTGTGGGGTTATTGTCTGTTCGTTTTGCTGTGGAGGGCACAGCTGCTCCTAGGACGCTGCTCAGAGAGATTTCTCCGTGGACCACCTTTACTGAAAACCTTCTGTGTTCTCAGCTACAACTACATGAGGAAATAGATGGACAAATGGCGCGTTTTTGGACAATTTCTCAGTGCGAGCTGAAGATATATTTCCAAAGCCCAAATCAGAACAGATGAGGCTAAAAGAGCGTCAGGTGGGGCATTCCAGGGCCTCCTGAAGGTCTTTCTTTAGCAACCGATGCACAGCCTGGTGCTCCCTGCCCACGAAGTGCTTGAGGTGTTTCCTCGCTGGCTCTTCGTACATCTTCCTGATGGTTAAGTGAGAAGGAACCCTGTCAGGAGAGGTGTGCCAGAAGGCTGCCCTTTGGCTACCGGGGAAAGAAACGAGGGAGGCTCCCAAAGCAGGACCAAAACTGGCTGCAAGAGGTCTCTGGGCACGATCTCCCCTCACAGGAAGGACCTCCTCTCACAGGATGGATCTCCCCTCACAGGAAGGATCTCCCCTCACAGGAAGGACCTCCCCTCACAGGATGGACCTCCCTTCACAGGAAGGACCTCCCCTCACAGGAAGGATCTCCCCTCAGAGGATGGACCTCCCCTCACAGGAAGGATCTCCCCTCACAGGATGGATCTCCCCTCACAGGAAGGATCTCGCCTCACAGGATGGACCTCCCCTCACAGGATGGACCTCCCCTCACAGGAAGGATCTCCCCTCACAGGATGGATCTCCACTCACAGGAAGGACCTCCCCTCACAGGACGGATCTCCCCTCACAGGAAGGATCTCCCCTCACAGGATGGATCTCCCCTCACAGGATGGATCTCCCCTCACAGGAAGGATCTCCCCTCACAGGATGGACCTCCCCTCACAGGATGGACCTCCCCTCACAGGATGGATCTCCCCTCACAGGAAGGACCTCCCCTCACAGGATGGATCTCCCCTCACAGGATGGATCTCCCCTCACAGGATGGATCTCCCCTCACAGGAAGGATCTCCCCTCACAGGATGGACCTCCCCTCACAGGATGGACCTCCCCTCACAGGAAGGATCTCCCCTCACAGGATGGATCTCCCCTCACAGGAAGGATCTCCCCTCACAGGATGGACCTCCCCTCACAGGAAGGATCTCCCTTCACAGGATGGATCTCCCCTCACAGGAAGGACCTCCCCTCACAGGATGGACCTCCCCTCACAGGAAGGATCTCCCCTCACAGGAAGGATCTCCCCTCACAGGATGGACCTCCCCTCACAGGATGGATCTCCCCTCACAGGAAGGATCTCCCCTCACAGGATGGACCTCCCCTCACAGGATGGATCTCCCCTCACAGGATGGACCTCCCCTCACAGGAAGGATCTCCCCTCACAGGAAGGATCTCCCCTCACAGGATGGATCTCCCCTCACAGGAAGGACATCCCCTCACAGGATGGACCTCCCCTCACAGGAAGGATCTCCCCTCACAGAATGGATCTCCCCTCACAGGAAGGATCTCCCCTCACAGGAAGGACCTGCCCTCACAGGATGGATCTCCCCTCACAGGATGGACCTCCCCTCACAGGATGGACCTCCCCTCACAGGATGGACCTCCCCTAACGGGAAGGATCTCCCCTCACGGGAAGGATCTCCCCTCACAGGAAGGACCTCCCCTCACAGGATGGATCTCCCCTCACAAGATGGATCTCCCCTCACAGGATGGATCTCCCCTGACAGGATGGACCTCCCCTCACAGGAAGGATCTCCCCTCACAGGAAGGATCTCCCCTCACAGGATGGACCTCCCCTCACAGGATGGATCTCCCCTCACAGGAAGGACCTCCCCTCACAGGATGGATCTCCCCTCACAGGAAGGATCTCCCCTCACAGGATGGACCTCCCCTCACAGGAAGGATCTCCCCTCACAGGAAGGATCTCCCCTCACAGGAAGGACCTCCCCTCACAGGATGGACCTCCCCTCACAGGATGGACCTCCCCTCACAGGAAGGACCTCCCCTCACAGGAAGGATCTCCCCTCACAGGATGGATCTCCTCTCACAGGAAGGACCTCCCCTCACAGGATGGATCTCCCCTCACAGGAAGGATCTCCCCTCACAGGAAGGATCTCCCCTCACAGGAAGGACCTCCCCTCACAGGATGGATCTCCCCTCACAGGATGGATCTCCACTCACAGGATGGACCTCCCCTGACAGGATGGACCTCCCCTCACAGGAAGGATCTCCCCTCACAGGATGGATCTCCCCTCACAGGAAGGACCTCCCCTCACAGGATGGATCTCCCCTCACAGGATGGATCTCCCCTCACAGGATGGACCTCCCCTGACAGGATGGACCTCCCCTCACAGGAAGGATCTCCCCTCACAGGAAGGATCTCCCCTCACAGGAAGGACCTCCCCTCACAGGATGGACCTCCCCTCACAGGATGGACCTCCCCTCACAGGAAGGACCTCCCCTCACAGGATGGATCTCCCCTCACAGGAAGGACCTCCCCTCACAGGAAGGACCTGCCCTCACAGGATGGATCTCCCCTCACAGGATGGATCTCCCCTCACAGGATGGATCTCCCCTGACAGGATGGACCTCCCCTCACAGGAAGGACCTCCCCTCACAGGATGGATCTCCCCTCACAAGATGGATCTCCCCTCACAGGATGGATCTCCCCTGACAGGATGGACCTCCCCTCACAGGAAGGATCTCCCCTCACAGGAAGGATCTCCCCTTACAGGATGGACCTCCCCTCACAGGATGGATCTCCCCTCACAGGATGGATCTCCCCTCACAGGAAGGATCTCCCCTCACAGGATGGATCTCCCCTCCAAAATGACACCTGCCACTTGCACAGTCCCAGGCCGCCGTAGAAACCAGTCCTCAGGTTCCCTTTCCTTGGTGGGCTCATAGTTTCATGATGCAAACCCACACTTGAATTCCCTAACCATGGTACAGCAGCATGCGGGATGCACCACACATTGCAGGAGAAGGGGAAGGAGCTTACCTGGTCGAGCCACCACCAGCCACCCCAGGGCCACAAGCTTGGCTTGAGTAGGTGGAGTCCAGGAGAGGATGGTGCAGGGAGAAAGAACAGTGCACAGCTCCGAATCCCCCTCTTTTTTGGAGATATAACCACATGCTCAGCGCTTGGTCCAGCTGATACGTTGACCTTCACAGATTGAGGTTTGACTCCAGGCCCTCCACTTACCAGCTGGTGACCTGGACTAGTCACTGTGCTTTCCTGTGAGGGTAGCATTGATGTGTGAATAAGGAATAAGGTAATAATATAATCGAGTAATAAATAGGACGCATAGTGTCTGTGTGGTGAAGAGCAGACCCTCGGAAGTGATGGCTGTTGGTGTTTTGTTACCACTGTGATCACACACGAGGGAAATGTGGCCCATTGGGGCAGGTTCGACCCACGGCTGACACCGTTTTTCCGGGTCTGGCTGTCTCCGCGTTGTGAGAACACTCAGTGCCCCCCGAAAATGTGAGCAGGACAAGGGCCTCAGGGCCACAGTAAACCCTCTACCTAAGATCTGGAGACGGCATCAGGCGAAACCCAAGGCTCGTTGTGAATTGTGACGCTTCTGTCTTGTACAACCAGATCAGAGAGAGCGATAAACACTGAGTGGGTGTCAGACCTCTGCAGCTGGACACCTGGTGGCAAAAAATGCAGGAGTTAAATCTGGTTGGAAGGGGAGTCTCAGCAAAGATCTGAGTTGAATGGAAAGTTTCTGATGAAGTCTCAGATTGTCAGTGGCTGCTCCATCCTTTACAGCCTCTCTCCCATCCCTGGCCCGGGGCACCCTCCCTCCACCTGGACTAGAACTTCACACAGACTCTCCCATCCCCGGCCCGGGGCCCCCTCCCTCCACCTGGACTAGAACTTCACACAGACTCTCCCATCCCTGGCCCGGGGCACCCTCCCTCCACCTGGACTAGAACTTCACACAGACTTCAATCACAAACATCACAAACGTGTCTCACAAAAGTGTTACCTGCTTCCATGGCAAAGGATTTCTCAGAGTGAAAGTCCCGGGGTGCAGGAATGGCCTGAAGTGAGAGCCCGAAGCCTGGGGTTGACTCAGGAGGAAACAGCTCCAATGGGAAGGGCCCTCCCTGGTCCCTGGCTCTCTCACTTTCTGTGGTCACTACTCACGTGGCAGTCACGTGGTGGGGCAAGGAGCAGAGCCTCGGGAAAGTAAAGAGGTAGCACTTGACTCCAGTCCATCTCCTTAGTAGCTGTGTGATCCTGGCCACAGTCACTTATTCCCTAGATCTGCACTATCCAATGTAGCAGTCACTAGCGTACTGCGCACCCAGGCCGGATGGCAGAGCCTACTGCATACCCAGGCCAGATGGTACAGCCTGCTGCATACCCAGGCCGGATGGCAGAGCCTACTGCATACCCAGGCTGAACTTCAGAAAGAAAAATAGCTTCCTGTGGCCGGGCGCGGTGGCTCACGCCTGTAATCCCAGTACTTTGGGAGGCCAAGGCGGGCAGATCATGAGGTCAGGAGATCGAGACCATCCTGGCTAACATGGTGAAACCCCGTCTCTACTGAAAAACACAAAAAATTAGCCAGGTGTGGGGGCGGCATCTGTAGTCCCAGCTACTCAGGAGGCTGAGGCAGGAGAATGGCGTGAACCTGGGAGACAGAGCTTGCGGTGAGATCCGGCCACTGCACTCCAGCCCGGGCGACAGAGCGAGACTCCGTCTCAAAAAAAAAAAAAAAAAAGGGAATTAGCTTCCATAACTTTTTACTTTATAAATTTCTATACTTTTAACTTTTTGACTCTTTGTAGTGACTCAGCTTAGAACACAAACACATTGCCCAGCTGTAAAAGAATATTTTACCTTTGTATTCTTATTCTATAAGATTTTTTCTGTTTTCAAATTCATTTATTTTTAACATTTTAAACTTCACAGCTAAAAACTAAGAAACAGGCGTGGTGGCTCACGCTGTAAACCCAGCACTTTGGGAGGCCGAGGAGGGTGGATCACTTGAGTTTGGGACCAGCCTGGCCAACAAGGTGAAACCTCATCTCCACTAAAAATACAAAAATTAGCCGGATGTGGTGACAGACCCTGTAATTCCAGCTACTTGGGAGGCTGAGGCAGGAGAATCACTTGAACCTGGGAGGCAGAGGTTGCAGTGAGCCAAGATCGCACCACCGCACTCCAGCCTGGGTGACAGAGCAAGACTCGGTCTCAGGGGGGAAGAAAATCTAAGACACAGATGCACACATTAGCCGAGGCCTGCAGAGGGTCAGGATTGTCACTGTCACCATCTGCCACCTCCACATCCTGTCCCACTGCAAGGTCTTCAGGGTCAATGACATGCATGGAGCTGTCATCTCCTGCGGTAGCAATGCCTTCTTCTGGATTTCCTCCTGAAGGTCATGCCTGAGGCCATTTTACAGTTAACTTATTTTTATAAGTAGAAGGAGCCCACACGTTAAAACCATAACAAGTATAGTATACTAAATACGTAAATCAGTATACCATTTATTATCATTATCACTTATTAGGTACATGACATAATTGTGTGTGCTAGACTTTTATAGGACTGGCAGAGCAGTATGTCTGTTTACGCCAGCATCACCACACACATAAAGAAGATTAAATGATCGTATTTATTTAATTACCCACCTGTTTGCTGTCTGTCTCGTCACCACTGGAATGTGAGACGTGCAGTCAGGGGCCGTGTCTGAACGCACAATGCCCATCCCATGTCTACAAAGGTACCTGGTACAGACTGATGATCCCCCTACGCTTGTTCAGAGACTGAGATGATGACAGCAGACAGGGCAGCAGCTGCTTCCGGCCTACCTGTTTTCAGATGAGAAATGGAGAGTCCAAATAGGTTGGCAGGTTGCAGAGCTGGGACTCACAGCGAACCGCGGACTCCCAGCCCAGTGCTCACACCAGCCTCGGGCTGCCGCTTCCTCTGCTAAGAGTAGTGGTGCAAATGCAAATTCAAACAGGGCTTTTACAGACATTGTGTTGGTATATCTGATTCCCAGAGTTCTAGGTTAGCCAGGGGAGGACTGTGGTTTAATTTAGCCAATAAGGAAACCTTGGTTCTCGGCAGTTCTGATGTTACCAAGACCACATTCACTTTGGGGACCAGGCTTCAGGCTTCCGCAGCCCAAGCAGCCATTCCGACTTCCGCCCTGGCCTTTTGGAAGCACGAAGAGATTCACAGGTCAGAGAGGAAGAGAAAGAGAGAAACGGTTCCTAGGACTTCCTCATCCTCCTAGAACATGGGAGGTCCCAGGCTGGGCAGGGGCAGGGTTAGGAGCTTGTACTTTGTGGGCCGTGGCCCATGAAAGGCCCCCATGTGTGGGGACAGAGTCATGGGGAGGGTCAGAAGCTGGAGTCTGGGCTCATTTGTGGCCAGAGCAGATCTCAGCATCTCTGGACCTTGGCTGCCCAGTGTCTGCACTCAGACCTGACCTCACTTCCTCGCCCTGGGCTTCTAGCCTGTCCCTCTCCCTCCTCCCCACCTCTCAGGCCCTGCAGCATCTTTAGCTTTATCTGCCACTCGGCTTTCTTTGCTTAAAATGAACGACTTTATTATTTTTATTTTGGTCACCAGCAATCTTGTGAATTGGACAGCTGCTTCCCGGTGGAATGTAAGTCCTGGAAACTGAAGTCCGCCATTTACAGTGGGACTTCCTGCCCCCGTTCTCCTTGTCCTGTGGGCCGCGAATCCAGGGCGCACACAGCCTTCGGGAGCTGACTTAGGCCACTCTGTGTCTTTCCTCATTAGGGCTAGGGGTGTGCTCTGCAGCCTCTTTCTCCAAATTCCAGCGCAGCCGAGTGAGTGCCTGGAACCAGGCGGGCCCCCCACCGGTCCTGTCTGTGAGGAGGCCCAGTCACCCACAGAGTCATTCACAGGATCCCCCACAGCCAGGCACAGGCACCTCGGGCGTGAGGAGGTGAGAGGAGGCTCCCTGCGCTCCCGGGCCACTGGGGAGTCAGCCAGAGAGCTGAGGTGTCCCACAGACACACGGGGACAGTCCAGCATGAGCTCCTGTCCCGCCGGGGCAGGTCCTACAATCCTAGGACAGAGGACTGGTGGGGATGGGGACCTTATTGCCTCTGTTGTGCTAAGATCGTTTGTCAGAACAGCTCACCCTGCTACATCCTGGAAGAGCAGAGCTTGGACCTACTTGGGCAAAGCACAGAACCAAACTGCCCCTTTCCTTCCAACTCCGTTCACTTGGAAGAGCCGGGAGACAGACGAAGAGTAAGAGGGATTCCAGTGCACTTCCTTCTCCTCCTGCGGGCCTGTTGTGACGGTGCCGGAACCCTGGCCTGGACGAGGGCAGCCTGTGGCCACTGCTCTCTCCTCCTGCCTCTAGAGGGGTCCCTCTGTGCCCTGTCGTAGATCCTCTCCCGGGAGGAGAACGGAGAGCTGTCTTTGTCCTCCCCGCAGACCCTCCATCTGCTCTTCCTTAGGTCTCCCTCTTTTATTGTCTGATCTGAGTTTATCTTGCTTCAATTTAAATCTGCTTTGTCCGGTCTCACACGCACCGAGACTCCTAACAGGAGGTGAGCACCTTGCCTTCCTCTTACCGTCATCTTCAGCTTGCTTACGCCTCATGGGTGCCCCTCAGCCTGACTCCCCACGTTCAACACGACACTAAATATTTTAAACATCTTGTCGGGGAGGTTCAAGAAGAGATCCCCCAAGTCCCGTCTGTTGTTAGAACTGCCATGTCCTGTGACTGAGGTCGGCTGAAAACTGCAACTAGCCAGTCCAGACGAACTACGAACATCTCAGACCCTTCCGGAATGAAGGCGTGTGTCCCCTGCCAGGTAGAGGACCGAGGGCCACGGCCAGCCGAGACACCTGCAGAGGAGAAAGGGATACGGGCTGGGGGCGGACGACGTGGTCAGAGGAGAAAGGGGTACGGGCTGGGGGCGGACGACATGGTCAGAGGAGAAAGGGATACGGGCTGGGGGCGGACGACGTGGTCAGAGGAGAAAGGGATACGGGCTGGGGGCGGACGACGTGGTCAGAGGAGAAAGGGATACGGGCTGGGGGCGGACGACGTGGTCAGAGGAGAAAGGGATACGGGCTGGGGGCGGACGACGTGGTCAGAGGAGAAAGGGATACGGGCTGGGGGCGGACGACGTGGTCAGAGGAGAAAGGGATATGGGCTGGGGGCGGACGACGTGGTCAGAGGAGAAAGGGATACGGGCTGGGGGCGGACGATGTGGTCAGAGGAGAAAGGGATATGGGCTGGGGGCGGACGATGTGGTCAGGACGGCCAGCGACAACTCGAGACCCGTGAGAGAGCCGAGGGCAGCAAGCATGGGAGCTTCTCATCCTTCTTCTGCTGAGACTGTGTTCTGTGGGAAAAGAGAATACTTCGTTTCCAAAGTCACTTTTTACATTTTCTAAAACACCTTTGCATTGATTTTCTTGTTTAATCCAAAATGAGTGACTGAGGCAAGAGTCTCAGTGAGCCGAGGTTTGTTCAGCCAGAGCTGAGGGCACAGCTGGGAAATGTCAGCCACGGTTGTGTGTGTGACTGAGGCCCGGTGTGTGTGACTGAGACCCCGTGTGCGTGACTGAGGCCCCATGTGTGCGTGACTGAGGCCCGGTGTGTGTGTGACTGAGGCCCGGTGTGCGTGACTGAGGCCCGGTGTGCGTGACTGAGACCCCGTGTGCGTGACTGAGGCCCGGTGTGCGTGACTGAGGCCCCGTGTGCGTGACTGAGGCCCGGTGTGCGTGACTGAGGCCCGGTGTGCGTGACTGAGGCCCGGTGTGCGTGACTGAGGCCCCGTGTGTGTGACTGAGGCCCGGTGTGCGTGACTGAGGCCCAGTGTGTGTGACTGAGGCCCGGTGTGTGTGTGACTGAGGCCCGGTGTGCGTGACTGAGGCCCGGTGTGCGTGACTGAGGCCCGGTGTGTGTGACTGAGGCCCCGTGTGTGTGACTGAGGCCTGGTGTGCGTGACTGAGGCCCGGTGTGTGTGTGACTGAGGCCCGGTGTGTGTGACTGAGGCCCTGTGTGTGTGTGACTGAGGCCCGGTGTGTGTGACTGAGGCCCCGTGTGTGTGACTGAGGCCTGGTGTGTGTGACTGAGGCCCTGTGTGTGTGTGACTGAGGCCCGGTGTGTGTGACTGAGGCCTGGTGTGCGTGACTGAGGCCCGGTGTGTGTGACTGAGGCTCTGTGTGTGTGACTGAGGTTTGTGTGTGTGACTGTGTGTGTGTGACTGAGATGCACACATACACGTGTGCACGCAGGTACACATATGCATGCACTGCACATATACCCACATGCACACACGTATGCAAGCATCATGCACATACCGTACCCAGAGACACACACATGTAAACACACATGCATGTACACATGCACATCTGCAAGAAGAAAATTAGGTGACCAGAGCTAGTAATTACACAAACGCCTGTCACACCACAGCAGAGGCTCTGCCCTGTCAGCCGTGGCCGGCAGGTGTCAGCCCACTGTGGGGAAGGGGCTTGGAGTATGACTCCACCGTGGGCTGCCGGATGCACGTTATTTCTACGTGAATCACTGCTTCTCAGGGCCTGGGAGTAGTCCGTGGACAGGCGACCTGGAGGAGCAACCACAAAAGGCCCAGGGCTTTCTCTGCTCCAGGTTAACTTGGTTGTGAAGAAGAATATGCCAGAAAGCTAACCAGCTGGAAAGCTCCTCCTCTAAGGGAGAAAGGGTCCTAGCAGCACAGGAAGCCGTGGCTGCTCTTGTATACCTCTCTCCATCTCATGAGTCTGCTTTTGAATGCCTCCTCGAGGTGCCGCTCCCAGGCTATGACTGGCTAATCAGGTCTGATTCACGGGACTAGGATGCCATAATCCTCAAACAGGAGGAAACTATGCTAATAATACGTTCATTTGTTTTAAAGCCTCCACTTAAGGGGATTGGGTTGGCCTGAGCCCAGGGCCCCTGAGAGCTCAGTTCTGTCTGTGAGGGGCCTGGGGGAGGGGTGCAGGGCATCTGTACTGACTGTAGACACGATGGGGTGTGTGTGTGTCTGTGTGTGTGTGTGTATGGTAGAGGGAGGAGGATGTGATGGGCTGCCTGTGCACACACCCCTCTCTCCAGCTGCACGCCTGCACTCCAGGAGCCAAAACCCAGCTCTGTGCCAGCGTCTCCCATGACTGCTCCCAGATGCCTTTGTTTCAGCAGTTCTGGCTCCTCTTGGCTCCAGGCATCTTCTTGCTATTCCTCTTTAAATATTCCCAACGTTCAGGCTTCAGCGTCCATGCCAGCCCCTCCCTGACCCAGCCCCAGCCGCGCCAGCCTGGCAGGATACCAGCTCCCCACAGCCTCTCCCATGCATTTCAGCCCACTCCCTTTGATGCATCGGTGACTCGTGGCTTCAGAGTACTGTCTTCATCCAGGGTCTTTGAACAGTGCAGCCTGAGGCAGAAGCTTTGGTGCTACCCACGTTCTGATTGAGTACAGCCTCAGGGAAACAGGGAGGAGGAGCAGTGGATTGAGGTGGGGAGGGAGGGCGGGCAGACCTGGGTGCCACCGCTGCCGGGTAGCAAGTGTCACTGCTGTGAGTATCTCTGTGTCAGGACAGGTGAGGGGAAGGAGACGGAATCGAACTCCCCAGCTCCCCTTGGGCCTGCCTCTCGCTGGCCAGCACCTGCCTCACAGGCACCGACATGCCCCCGCCCATGCAGGGGCTCTGCTTGCAGCCCCTGGTGCACATGGCCCGCCTTCCAGGCCAGGCTCAGGAGACCAAGCCCCACGGAGCCAGCCCAGCAGCCTGCAGTGGAGTCAGCAGTGACCGGCTCCAGGGCCTGGGGCGCCCGCTCTGCAGGGAGGCTGTGGCACGGAGCCCTCGCTTGCTTTTTATGGCTGCCCAGGGTGGAACACAAAGCAGAGAGGGTTCCAGGGGGCTCTGAGGTGGAGGAAAGACGGTCTGGGATACGATCCGGAGGCGGGAGGCGGGCACAGCCCTGAGACGTTGTTTAGAGAAGAGAAGCTGCCAGAGGTTAGAAAAAAGCCTGGAGTCTGAGAGGAGACAGGGCCAAGACCAATTCATTTCTGTGAAAAATTAGGTTTCAGAGCAGCCCTGTACAAAGGGCAAGTTCATTTTATGTTTCACCATCTGCACTGGACGTGGTTGCAAAGTCATCGATGCCTCAGGTCTCAATGCGCCTTCCCTCCAGGTTCGCCTCCTCTGAGTCTCTCAACACCTCTCCCCACGTGGCGGCCTCTGAGTAATGCCAGCCCCCAACCCCTTTCCTTTCCTGCCCTTCAAGCATGTCTCCCAGCACTGCCCCTCCCAGCACTGCCCCTCCCAGCACTGCCCCTCCCATCTGCACCTGGAGCCCAGGAGAGGAGGCCTCCGCTGAGCCTGCATCTCCAGGGAAGAATCCCAGTCCCAGGAGCCACCTCCTTCCTGGCCCTTGCTCCCTGCAGTCCCAGCTCCCACCTGGCCCAGAACCCAAGGCACCCACCCCCCGGCCTGCTGCTGTCCCCTGGGTGGTCTGCAGTGCGGAGCAGGACAGGAGCTGCCAGGGCCTCTCTGCAGCCTCCTCTCTAGGGGGTCCGAGCCCATCAGGCTGGGGAAGGAGGGTGGACGCAGGTGCCCGGTTAGCAGTCCTGGCGGGTTGGACCCTGCATGCAGGGGCGGCTACAGCCCCCCTCTCTCATTCCCCCACTCCCCCCAGACGCACCTGGTAAGACCTGGAGAAAATTGCTTCTCCAGCACAGTTAGGGCCGTCACGCTTAGCAGGACTGGAAGTTCCATTTTTACAGATAAGGCAAATGTGTTTAGATTCGTGCATGGTCTCTAATTAGAACAAATAGTCTTAGCCACACAGCGAAGCAGAATTGATGATTCACTGATAGCTAATGGCTTTCAAGAAACAACAGATGTACTTAAAATGAAGATATATTTCATGGTGTATTTTTCCCTCCAAAAAACACTTTTGGTTGATTGAATAATGCATTATAATGATTAAGCTGCTAGTTCCAAATATGTTCTCAGGAATTTATGAAGCAATCTGCCCTCCCAGCCGCCCGGAGAGGAGCTTGAATGCACCTAAGAGAGAAGAAGGCAAGACCTGTGGCCCCCACGGCTTCT
Organism: Macaca nemestrina; assembly: GCF_043159975.1. Taxonomy (NCBI): domain Eukaryota; kingdom Metazoa; phylum Chordata; class Mammalia; order Primates; family Cercopithecidae; genus Macaca; species Macaca nemestrina. The sequence continues at coordinate 63,739,172 of NC_092136.1, read as the reverse complement.
GGCAAAGTGGGAAGAGCTGAGGGGTCTTCAGGACTGGGGAGCGGGGGCTGCAGGGAGAACGGACGTGGGTCCCGGAGCACACCCAGGAAAAATATTCGTAAAGATAGAGGTAGGGAGGGGAACCGACTGTTCTCCAGCTCCCTGGGCCAAAAGCAGCCCTGGAGGCCACTGGCACAGCCTTCAGGAGCAGGACTCAGACCTGGCGCCAGGCAGGAGCCCCCCCCCCCCGCCCCCAGGCCTGGGAGGGGCACGAGGACCTGAGAGGCTGAGCCGACAGAGAAGGACGGTGACCTGGGCCTGGAATCTATCAGTGAAATCTACACTGAGGAAAATATGCACTAAGTATCTCAGAAACCCCCACAAGGGCAGGGCAGTGAGTGTGTAAGAGGGAGGTGGGGTGGGGAGCCCGGAGCTCTGAAGTTAAATTGATGCCACTGACCCACCCCTCAAATGATTTCCGGCCAGAGTCTTCTCTGCTCAGGACTCCATCCCTGTAAGAAAACTGAGGAGCTGGATTGGGAGAGGAGGGAGGGCCTGGAACATGAGTTCTAAGCTATCAAAAGGGGCTCTGCTTCCCCTAAGGCCATGGATGCCATGTGCCCTGTGGGACCGACACACCACACTCCCGCTCTCCAGCTGCCTATTTTATCTTCCACGCCCAGGGAGCACCGAGGCCCTCCCCGGAGCCTCCCACACCCACACAGCACGCTGTAGCCGCCTCCGTCAGCTCAGGGAGGGCAGCTCTGCCTCACACTGCTGAGCCAAGGCCAGCGCAGGGCGATGCCTGCGGAAACAGCACGTGAGGTCAAAAGCCTAGTGGGTTTCCCTGTGACGGAAAGTCTGGGCATTGAGGAAGGGTGGAGGGGACCAGGAATTAAGGGGTTACCCGACGCTGGGAACAGAAACGGGCGTTTGACATGCAGAGTTTTCCAGATCACTGGAGATCAAAAAACTCGTCCTTGTTCTAGAACTTTTAGTCTCTGGTGTGTGACGTTGGGTAAGTCACATTTCCGCTCTCGGGCACGTCTGCCTCGTTTGAAAAATGAGAGATTTGGACTAAAGCGCCTGTAAAGTGTCTTCCATCTTAAGAGTCGGTGGTGAGCTGTCACTTGGTGACGCGCACTCGTCATAGCACCCCCTAAAAGACACTAAAGACAGTAGGCTGGCGGGTCATTACTGCTTCAGGGCTCCGGGTGCGGGGCCCCCGAGTGCCACCTCTCAGCAGAATCACGGAATCTCCAGGGCTGCTTCCGGAAATGCGGATTGCTGGCCAACGTAGCTCTACTAGATCATCATTCTGTGGTGGGACTGGCAGGTCTGTGTCTCCAGTGACTTCTCTGCTGAGTGCGATGTCCCCAGCCTTCCAAGCACCACAGCGAGGCCGGCACCAAATCCTGATTTAATTAGTCACAACTAGGTTAGCAGAAAATTATCAGAGCATTGACGGCAAATGCTGTTCTACAATGAGCTTCTACCTGGAGATCTGTGAGGACCAGCAGAGCCACGAGGATGCATGGTTCTCAGGAGGCTCAGCACCAGTGCTGCGGAGGGAGCCATCCCGGTGGACAGGGCCTTTGGACACTCCGTTAGCTCGTAATTCACATCCCACACTCCCTCCTCTCCACTCCCCAGCTCTTCCGTTTTCTTACAGGGATGGAGTCCTGATCAGAGAAGACCGTGGCCTGAAATCGTTTGAGGGATGGGTCAGTGGTATCAATTTAACTTCAGAGGCGTCCCTCTGCCCAGGCTCTGCACCCCACCCGCCACCTACCTTCCTCCCGGACACTCACCGCCCTGCCCTTGTGGGGCCTTCTGAGACCATTTAGTGTATATTTCACTCAAGGAAGGCCTCAGTGACAATCCAGGCCCAGGTTACCATCCTTCTCTGTTGGCCCAGCCTCTCAGGGACTGGCCTGGGATGGACCCTGGCAGGTGCAGCCTGCCTTCTGGAGGAACCCACCTGGCGAGGCTGTGTCCTGCTTCTTACCCCCATTCCTTTGCCTGAGCCACACACCTGCTTATGCCACCCTTTATCTCAGGGCGTTCTTCAGGCAATACATTCATCTGACATGGCTGAGGTATCCTCACATGGCCCCTTCCCATCTACCTGTGAGGGAAGCCACTTCCTCATCCAGAGCCCTGGACTTGCTGTTCCGTCTGCCTCAAGTCCTCTTTCGCTGGGACCCCATGTGGCTGCCTCATTTTCCTCATTACCCTGTGAGATGAAATGTCACGTCCCCAGAGATTTCTCCTGGATTGTGACCCCAGTCACCGCCTTCGTTTGTGCATTACACCTAGCACTATGTGAATTGCACACATGCACACACACATGCACACACCCACGCACACACACATGCACACACCCACGCTCACACACACCCACGCATACGCACACATGCACACACATGCACACACACACGCACACACACCCACCCATACACACATGCACACATCCATGCATACACACTCGTGTGTGCACACTCACACACATATGCACACACATGCACACACACATGCACACACATGCACACACACATGCACACATGCATGCACATACACATACACACACGCACACACACATGCACATACACGCACACACACGCACACACACATACACACACGCACACACACATGCACATATGCACACACACGCACACACACATACACACACATGCACACACACACACACATGCACACACACGCACACACACGACACACATGCATATGCACACACACGCACACACATACACACACATGCACACACGCACACGCATGCACACACACATAGGCACACACATGCATGCACATACACATACACACACATGCACACACATACACACACATGCACACACGCATGCACACACATACACACACATGCACACACATGCACACACACGCACACACATGCACACACACGCACACACATGCACACACATACACACACATGCACACATACATGCACACACACACGCACACACACATGCACACACATGCACACACATGCATGCGTGTATCTTGTAGTTGCCGTTGTTATCCACCCACCAATCCCCAAATGGTGAACTCCATGGGGCAGTAACTTTGCCCGTCATAGTTAATCCTGTTTCCCCAGAACCTAGAAACGGGTACACTCCAAGTCCTCAACGAATACTTATTATGTAAGGTTGGATGCTAGAATAATTCCATGAATTAAAATATCTCATTATCCTATTCTGGAAAGTAAAAAATTGGACTCATTGTCCTCTGGGATCTCTTCGAGCTTGTGTAGGCCTGAAGAAGCCATTATTTGTCCAAAAAAGAGCAGTGGGAATAACCTGAGGGCCTCGAGCAGGCCAGGGACACAAGCACCTGTCACTGAGGCTTTGACGTCTAGTGGTGAAGACCTTCTATGAGCAACGGATGTGCAGACCGGTGGTGAGTGAGTGGCTCTACAGGAGGATGGACGGTGCTCTGTGGTGACGTGGATGGAAAATTCTCAGGGTGTCAGGAAAGGCTTCACACAAGAGGGACAGTTGAGCTCATCTTCAGGGGTGAGTTGGAATTCACCCGATGGAGAATGAAGTTAGGCATTTCAGGCAAGAGAAAGAAAAGGTCGTAGGCATATGCATTTGGAGGCACACGGCTCCTCTAAGAAACAAGGACGGACACACAAAGGTGAGAGCCACGCAGGGTGGAAAGCCTGGGCGAAGGAACAGATGCGCTGGACTGAGTTTGGAAAGCTCAGTGTTCCGGTAGGCTGCTCAGAACCGTTCTCAGGTACTCGAGAGCCAGCAGAAGTCCAGTACACAGATTTCCTTACAGTCACAATGAGCTTGTTTCATCTTTAATCAGAGGACTAGTTCTCGTTTAGAAAGATTGGAATGGCAGCTGTGGAAAGGATGAAGGAGAGAGAGGCACAACGAAACGCAGGGAAGTACCTAAAGGGACTGCAGTCCTTCAGCTGAGAAACAATGGATGGCCCCACTCAGCAGATTTTGAGAATAGCCAATGAAACGGATTTAAGAAAAAATACATCACCAAAATTTGAGAGAACACGATTAATATATTAGTCAGGGTTCGCCAGAGACAGCACCAATAGGGGAGGGAGAGGCAGAGGGACAGGGAGAGGATTATGGAGACTGAGAAGTCTCACAGTCTTCCATCTGCAATCTGGAGACCCAGGAGACCCGGGAGACCCGGGGTGGCCCTGTGAACCAGAAGAACCAGTGGTACAAGTTCTAGTTCTAGTTTCAAGGCCGGGGAGCAGGATATCTGACAGTGAACTTCCAGTCTGAGGGCAGGGAAGACCAGTGTCCCTGCTCGGGCCATCTGGCAGAGGAAATGTGTTCTCCTTCCTCCCCCACTTTGTTCTTTCTGTTGAGGCCGTCAGCTGAGTGGGCGATTCCAAGCCACGTCGGGGAAGGCAATCGTCTTCATTCGGCCGACCAGTTCAAATGCTTCTCTCATCCAGAACACCCTCTCAGATTCATCCAGAAACGTGTTTAACTAAATGTCTGTTTGGGGCACCCTATGGCCCAATGAGGTTGACACATAAAATTAACATCACATGGCCGGGCGCGGTGACTCACGCCTGTAATCCCAGCACTTTGGGAGGCCGAGGCAGGTAGATTGCCTGAGGTCGGGAGTTCAAGACTAACCTAGCCAGCATGGTGAAACTCTGTCTCTACTAAAAATACAAAAATTATCCAGGTGTGGTGGCAGATGCCTGTAATCCCAGCTACTCGGGAAGCTGAGAGAGGAATCACTTGAACCTGGGAGACAGAGGTTGCAGTGAGCTGAGACCGCACCATTGCACTCCAGCCTGGGCAACAAGAGTAAGACTCCACTCAAAAAAGAAAAAAAAAATTACCGTCACACATGGTCGTGTTTCGCCCAGTTGCTGCTTCCTAAGTCTAAACTTAATCTCCACTGAGCTCCTAAATTCCACATGTGTGGCGGAGCCTAAATCTGCAGAACAAATGCTTCTGCTGGTTCATTTCTTACTGGGGCTGGACACAGCTGATGAAAGACTCTTGGCTTCAAAACTGCATGTATTTGAGACAGCTACTAAGTTAGCTCAAAATTCTCATCTCTAGGCCAAGATTTAGAATTGTTAGAGCCAAGAACTTTTGAGTTTATGGGGAATTGCTTCTTGACAGCAAAATATTTAATATCTGAAAGCACAGGAGGAGGAGGTGACCGAATCCAGAGACGTTCTCTGTGGATTTAACACCAAAGATAATAGGCTTTGCTTCATCTGCAGTTTTGGCTTCTTCTTTACAGAATCGTAAAGTGCTTTGGCCTCCAGGCCTTCTGTGCTATCCATATATCTGGAAAGGAAGGTGTTGGAAGAGATTAAGGAAAGAAGGGCACAGTAACATGCATTGAATGCTCAGTATGTGCAGGACATAACCCTACAGGCTTAATATTATCATCATTCTGAATTTTGGGATGAGGAAACTGAGGCCAGCAGTATTAGGTCATCTGCACATAGGGCATGTGAGCTGGGTGGGGTGTGGAAAATTGTGTAGGCCCCGAGTTCAGAGTTGAAAAGAACTGATTGTGGAATTAGTGGATATTTTTTATAATTTTATTTTAAAATAATTTTAGATTTTCTAAAAATTTGCAAGAATTGTACAAAGGTAATTTGTGCCTTTACCTAAATTCCCTAGTCGTTAGCGTTGGCCTCATTTCCTCTGCCTGTGGACATATATTTTTAAATTACCTACTTTAAATAACTTACATTTTTTAAATTGAGTACTTCTTATTGTAAAAATCTATTCTTATAAAAAAAAGAGAAGAAGAAACAAAAATTAGACCGACTACTACTACCAATTACTTGTATTTCCTTTCAGAGATAGTCTCTATAAAGAGAGTACACACATACACACACACACACCCTTGTTCACAAATGGGAATCCATATAGACAGTGCTTTGTACTTTTCTTTCATTGCTTAAAATAATCCTTGAGATTACTTCCCATATGAACACATACTTCTTTATTTTTAACATCTGTATCCCATTGCATAAATGAATCTTAATTCAATTTATCCCAACACTATGTATACTGTTAATGCCAGTTTTTTGCTGTTACAAAAAGTACTGCAATGAATATGTCTGTACGTACACTTGTCCTTAGGTATCCATGGGAAATTGGCTCTAGGAAGAGAACCAGTTCATTGTATTCTGTTGATGCTAAAATCCACAGATGCCCAAGTTCTTTATGGACAATGGTGTAGTATTTGCATAGAACCTATGCACATCCTTTTTCACACTTTAAACCTCTAGATTACTTACAATATCTAGTAGAAGGTAAATGCTCCATAAATAGTTGTTTAGGAATAATGATTGAGATAACATCTACCCAATTCTAAAATGCCTGGTCAAGTACGTACTACTTTAAAAATGACAAAACAGAGGCTTCCAGAGGTTAAGTAACTTACTGGAATCCAGCATGTGGAATTATCTCCTGGGTCTAGAACAACAGGGCAGTGTCTAAGGAAACCTCAGTTAACCATCCCTTATCCTTAGGAATCAAAGGAAGCAAGTGAGGCTCACCCGGTGACCTGGATTCCAGAGGCCTGGCCCCCAGATGTGCTGAGAGTAGAGGGAGACGCACCCTAACACAGCAGGGGAGATTCCTGAAGGCATCGCTGTCCACGGCTTCTGCTCAGTGTCACTTACCGTAAGTCTGGAGGAGGGAGGTAACTATGGCTCAGCAATAGCTCTGCAGCCAGCGGCAGAATGCTTTGCAAAACCCAGCAAAGCTTTGTGAATAAATGTCAGTCCTTCATGTTATCAATGTCAAAATGAGTCCCAGGGAGAGGCATGACTTGCCCTGGCTGCACAGCTCCTGGCGAAGAGCTGGTCATTCCACACTAAGCTGACTCCAGGCCCTGCCACATTTGCAAAGTGAAGTAAGCTTCTTTCTTCTGCCCTCAAAAAGCAAAACAAAACAGCAAGGCCTGCTATTTACCAATGGCAAAACCTCAGGAAGCCCACAGTTCTCCAAATCAAATAAAGTGAATATCGTAGAGGAAGGGATGGTCAGTACAAACCTGTTTGCCTTGTTAACCTTGTGTCACCTCAGTGTCGCCAACACTGGACCAGGCAGCTCGGAAGCAGCAGGGTGCTGGCTGCCCGGGTCGAGCCACTTGCTGAGCGTCTGTCCCAGAGGTGAGCGCAGCGGGGAGGGAAGATGTCCTGGACGGGATGATCTGATCGCTTGCAGGTCCTCCCAAAGCCTTCCTGGCTCCTAGTCAGCAATGCCGGAAAAGAAAGCACTCAGAAAAGGGTCAGCGGGGTGTGCTCCGGCCAGAGCTGGGGGCCCCTCCCCATGCGGCAGTCGTCTCCATTCTACGTCCAAGCAACACACCTATCTAAGGTGGGTTCAGCCCTCTGCCTCTCTTTTTAGCTTTTAGCCTTTTCGGTGGACTTGTCCTATGACCAATTTAAGTTGAAGTTGGCAATGATTTCCTGGTGGAGGCAAACAAATTGGATTTTGCTGCCTTGATGCCAGTGATGAACCATGGGGTAAGAAATGTGAGTTTGTTGGCACCATAGATGGGTAATTTATAGATTCAACGCCATCCCCATCAAGCTACCAATGACTTTCTTCACAGAATTGGAAAAAAACTACTTTAAAGTTCATAAGGAACCAAAAAAGAGCCTGCATTGGAGACCCCTGGAACCCCCGGAGGGGAGACTGTGGCTGACACCGGTCCGTACCCTCAAAGCCCAGTAAATGGTTAACGAACGGTTCTGACTGAATGAGCGCGTAGGATTCCCCCTCCTGGGGAGGGTGGGGCCTGCCCTTTCCATTTGCACTGTGGTCAGAGGGAGAAAGCAGCATTTGGACTCAAAGAAAAGCTTCCTGGTGCAGCTGGGCTGGGCCTGCAGAGCGGTGAGCGATGGACCTCGAGATCTGGGGGACACTTGTGTGGTGTGAACGAGTAACACACAGCCAGGTGCTCCCGGTGCTGCTGCTGGACGCAGTCAGCCAGCTGAGCTCAGCAGGGCCCGCAACAGCCCAGCGCAGCCCTGCAGGGAAGAGGGCCAGTGTCCAGGCTGCATCTCCCAGTGTCCAGGCCTGGGAACTCCGCCTCAGTTGACCACTCCACAAACATATAATGTACACATATGAGGCAACTGCTGTGTGCGAGGCAGGGTGGACGCACCCTGAGGCTCTGAACTCCCGGTAAACGTGGTTAAACGGAGAACACGGCCAGAGCTGACCTAAGGAAACTTTCATGACCCACCTGCCACAAACCACCCTCCGCCCATCCTGCGGCTTCCTGTCCCGGTGCCGCTCTCCCCTCACCGTCTCTAAAACCGTCACCACATGAGGCCCTCTACTAGTCAGACGACATCAAGATATTTGCAAAAGTATCCAAAGGGTCATGAGAAAGAAGCTTTTAGAAAATGGAGACAAGGACACATTCCAAATACCTCTCAACATTTCCAGTTAGATTTCTGTCTTCGGGAGAACTTCTAGGAGTTTGAGATCAAAGAGGACCCACCTCCCTTCACTGCCGCTGCCTGCTGAGAACCAGCCTTGCCAGGCAGCAGGGAGGGGAACGGAGGAGAGAGCTGGGTCCGTGCCAGGTCTCCCCAGCCCGGAGCGGAGAAGTGCAGGCTGTGGGGACGGAGGAGTGTCGACTGTGGCCTCGCAGTGTAAAGGCTTTGGTCAGAGCCTGTGTGCAGAGGGCCGGCCTCACACGGGACACAGGACTCCACGGAGCACCCTCAGACCTGCCCCGCCCCCCCACAGTGCCTCAGAGAGTGTCCTGCATGCCAAATGTAACGCGGGCTCTGCCTCACTGACCAGATTCATCTCGAGGCGTTAAATACAAACTGTGATAGACGGAGGATCTATTAGTCCGTTTTCACTCTGCTGATAAAGACGTACCCTAGACTGGTCAGTTTACAAAAGAAAGATGTTTAACTGGACTTATAGTTCCGCATGGCTGGGGAAGGTCTCACAATCGTGGGGGAGGGTGAAAGGCACTCCTTACGTGTGGGCAGCGAGAGAGAATGAAGAAGAAGCAAAAGTGGAAACCCCTGATAAACCCATCAGATCTCGTGAGACTCACTGTCAGGAGAATAGCACGGGAAAGATCAGCCCCCACGATTCGATTACCTCCCCCTGCTTCCCTCCCACAACACGTGGGAATTCTGGGAGACACAATTCAAGTTGAGATTTGGATGACACAGCCAGACCGTATCAGAGCACATTCGGTCAAAGAGCCTCAGCTGAGCTGGACGAGAACTAGGATTGTAAACAAGTGCATCCCCATCAGATGATGTGTCTCCAGCAGAGGGACGGGCCATCACTGCCCCTGAAGCAGCAACACAACTACTTCCATTCCTGGACAAGAGAAGTGCGTGCTCTCCCCGCCTGTGAAGACGAGACGCTGAGCTCTGCCCCCCAGGTTCTCTCTGGAGCTCAGCCCCTCCTTATTCACTAAGGGCTCATGTGCCAGGCCCCGTGGAGAGCACCAGGCTCAGAGGAGCGTGCAGCCTGCAGACGTTCTGCCCTGGTGCTGCCGGCGAAGCGGACAGAGGAGGTGAGAAGCGAGCGTGAAGATGCGCCCAGGATGTGAGAGTCTGGTTTACAGTCCAGGAGAAACCTCGCTGTGCGTATGATCTTCAAGCTGAGACTTAAGCAGAGAGTAGCAGGCAGCTTAGGGGACCTGGTGACTAGTGAGACACACGGGATGGGAAGAATTCCTCTCAGCCCTGGGAGGTTATGGTGGATGCTCAAGCTCCCACCCTCACAGTGCACAGCCTCAGGGAGAAAAACCTCCATCAGTGACAGAAACTTTTCCGTGCAAAGCCACCTACAAACGCTACAGCTCAGGGGCTGTGGTCTGAGGCCCTGAGGCTTGAAACGCAGGACTGAGGTGATCGTCCGGACAGAGCAGCTGGCCTGTGTTCTAGAGCCGTGGTTCTCAACTGGGACCCCCCACCCCAGGGGGTGTGGAGACATTGTGGTCGTCACACCTGGGGGCAGAGGGAATTCACCGGTATCTAGTGGGAAAAGGCCAGGGATGCCGGCAAACCTCCTGCAGTGCACGAGCTCCACAACAGAGCGGTGCCCCGCCCAGCATGCTGACAGGTCCAAAGTCGAGAAACTACTCTAGGACGTAGCAGAGCTCCATAAATACCAGCTCCTGTTATTTTTCTCTTTCAGTCTTCTCATTTCTTGTTGATAGTCCTCGGTCTCTCCAGGGGCCACGATTTCTAGAAGTTGCCACACTTTGCCCCATTTAGCACCGCAGGGCACTGTGGCCAAGCCACAGTTCCCATTTCTTTGGGAAGTTAGAGATTTGAAAAGTGCTCATATGATGAGAGCACATGGACACGTGAGGGGCCTGTTGGGGAGTCGGAGGAGGGAGAGCATCAGGAAGAAGAGCTAACGGACGCTGGGCTTAACGTTAATGCCTAGGTGATGGGTTGATCTGTGCAGCAGTTTTTTCTTGATGAGGGGCCCGATGTTGTCTTCCGCTGCGTTCCCTGGGTGCCTTCGTTGTGACTTCCAGTGGCCTCAGGAAGACCCACCTCCCTAGAGCCTGGATGTCTGGATATCTCGTGGGGAGGGCCTATTTGGCCTTCTGTGCGTGGAGTCGGGGAGCCTGTCCTAACAGCCTTGAATTCACTCTTACGCCCGTTCTTCCGCGGGGACAGAAGAAAAGGTTTCGTGTCCTACAAGACATTAATAAGCTCCTACCTTAATTTTACTGCTATTACTAATATTTCTGTCAGAGTAAAGATTTTAAAATTAAACCAAAATCTAAATAGATGTATTGGTGACATCCCAGTTCCACGGGGAGCAGCAACCCTTAGAAGCTTTTGTCTCAGGAGAATTTTCATATATCTGAGGGCTCGTGGGGGGAAAAGCAAAACTGCTGAGTCTTCCAGGCAAGAAATAATAAAGTCTGGGGAAGGGAACGAAAGTAAACCCAGCCTCGTCCAGTGATTGCTGTCTCATCTTTATGCCATGCCTGAGTACGAGAGTCCTTCCCCCCGCCCTTCTCATCACATCCTCCTTTCCACTGCTGGGCTTTCTTACAGGTGCCAGGGTATTAAAAGTTTTCTAGGTCTTCAGATAAGATGTGTCTTCAATTCCCACCTCATCCCTTGGAGACTTCCCCAGCAAAATTAGCCAAAGAAGAGCATCTGGCTTTCTTTTTACAAGAGCACCTGGCTCATCGCCAAGGGGGAGAGAAGATGATCATGTAATTGTTCCAAATAAACAGCAATAAATCTGAGCCCAGACGGGCCAGGAGTTCCTAAACAGGATCAGCTTTTCTTCTGTTTACAGGTGTACTGGCAGGAGCCTTGGCAGAGTTGTGAAGAGCAGGCCCTGTGCACACCCACGCTGTGCCAGGTCCCATCCCTGAGGAACATTAGTTACATGGCCCCACATGTGTACGCCTGCTGTTCAGGGTATACAGCAGGCCTGCGCCAAAGCACTGAGGGATTCTGATGTGTGAAACTGCTCAAACTTGACTCTGAATAAATCCCTCTCCCTTTTCTCCCCCACCTAATCTACCATCCAGGACAGTCTGCTGACTCCTTGAGGACCTGCCTAAAGGGCTGGTGTCCAGAGTGGTTGCCTGGCCAGACGCCGTGTCTGCAGGCGGGGAAGGGTGAAACCTGGGACTGAGGGCAAAGAGAAGGAGAAGTGCAGATAGGCAGGATGTGGAAGATGGAAAAGGAAGGTGAGGGTAGAGGAGAATGATAACAGAGAGATCACGGCAGTGTGGAAAAGAGAGAAAGGCCATGAGAAAGGAAAGAGAACAGTTAGGAAGTTTCCGTGGATGTTAGGGAAATTGTGGGAAAGCAGGGAGAGAGAAAGACCAAAACACAAGTATTTCAGTGAGAGAAACGGGAAAAAGGTGAAAGAGAAGAAACAGCTGTGCAGAAGATGGAGAATGACATGCACGATAGGCTGCAGTAGGCTGGGACTGGAGGACGCAGCCCGAGGGAGGGAGTCCAGCGGAAGCCTGAGGACAGAGTGTCAGCCAGCAGAGGGGGGCGGCTTTGCATGGTCACCTCATATCCTCTGTGTATCTCTCAGCTCAGAGAAAACCCCGCTGGGTGGTGGCCAGCGTGGAGACAGTGGAATTTCCGGATTTAGAGACAGATGACCGTCACTTAAGTAAGTCCTGGTTCTGCCTCTTTCCTGTGGGGACTTTGGCCAAGTCACTGGCTCCTCTGAGCCTGGGTTTTCAACTGCAGAGTCGGGATGACGGTGCTCGCTTTGCAGGATCATTGAGAACATTAGGGAAATAGAAGTCAGGGTCAAGTAACACCTCAGGTTACACGGTTGGCAATAAAATGCAGGTTAGCTATCGTTCTTGTTGGCCTTCACATTACCTATTGATTAGATCAACTGCATTTGCATAACTCAGTTTGCAGTAAGCTCAGATAATTAACAGAAAAATTAATTTAGTAAGAAGTTTTGCTCTAGGTTACTCTGCTTTTATATCACAACCTCCCCCACCCACCACACACACACACTCTCTGTCACGTTCTGCCTCCCAGTGTGCACGGTGTGGCTCCCAGCAGGAAACACAGGGTTAGAGAGAAGCCCCTGGCTGTGAACCTGCTCTTCTTCCAGCTGGAGGCACCTCCCTCTCTCCCTCCACTTGAGTGACTTGAGCAATTTACTCCAACGATTCAACAGAACTCAGCCTATTCTGTAAAGTGGATCCTCCTCGAGGCTCAATACTTGGTAAGAGACAATGGGACCTCCAGATCCCAGATGCAGATTCACAAAATATAACCTGTGGCCATTCACAGAGCTACACACACCTGCCCCCTCCCTGACATGATTCCTGCCACCCACCCAGGGCAGATCGCACTTCCCGGAGAGGGTACCTGCAGCCCAGAACTGTTGGGGGCCTCCTGGGATCCAGTGCTTACCCCCTTCAGCCACTTTACAATCACCATCAGGGCTTGCTGTGGGCCACAGCCGCACCGTCAGCCAAGAGCATGGCCGTTTACTCAGCACATACAGCCATTCTTCTGTATCCATGAGGCCTCGACTCCAAGAACCTCCAGATACCAAAATCTGCAGACGCTTAGGTTTCTAATATAAAATGGTGTGGCGTTTGCAGATAACCTTCACCCATTCCTACAAAAACGTTAAGTCATTTCTAGATTACTTCTAATACCTAATACAACACAAATGCTATGTAAATAGTCATGATACCACGCTTTTTATTGGAATAATTTTTATTGTTATATTTTATTGCTTTTCTGAATACTTTCGACTTGTGGATGTAGAACCTGTGGACAGAGGGCCTACTGTAGCTATGCATCAGGACATTTTAAAGTCTATGTGCTTGGACTCTAACACAAGAGAGGGTAAAAAACAGCATTTATTGTAAGTAATCAACCTCCACAATGGTTTTGGAATACAGTTGAGTCTCAGGAGTGACTTGACCCAGCGGCTTGGCTGATGAGGACACCGCTCTTTTTCTCTGCTCTTTGGAGAATGACCTTCATCTCTCAGACAGCGTCTACATGGCAATGCCCAGGCACTCACCTCATGCTAGGCCCTGAGGGGAGCAGCGATGGGTTCTCATACGGCTCATGTTAAAAGATAAGGTAACCCCAGAAGGTCTCTGGCTGGCCTAGGTTGGGTCAAGGACTTGCTGTGGAAAGAAATCAAACAGAATGTGCCTGTTTTCACTCCAGCTGCCTCGTTAGAGTGGTGGAGGAAGAACCATTTTCTAGAAGGAGAAGAGAGGTGCAGTGTATTTTTCTGGATGGAAAACACAGCCACACTGGTAGGATGGTCCAGTGACCTTCAGACACAAGTTAACAAGGCTCCTCTTGCACATCAGGCCCCGTCCGCTGCTGTTTGCTGTCTTCCTTGCCTCATTCTAATTGAAGAGGCCCAGCTCCCCGCCTAATTCCGTGTCTACTCAGCACTCACCCTGATGGAGACAGTGAGGGGAGCAGGGAGATCAGCTGACCCCCCAGAGACAGGAATGGGATGATCCTGCTGCTGTTTACTTGGTGGGCTCATGCTCCTCTACCTGACCATGCTGTGTTGGGATCCTTCAGAACCGGGTCCCAAGCCTGCTTTTCTTCTCACTCAACACTTTTCCTAGAGTATGTCCTACAAGCCTGTGGATCCCATCACCACCATATGTGGATGACACAGCAATACTGTCTCTCGTCCAGACCTCTCTTCTGAGCTTCGGACCCCTGTGTCCAATGGCCTCCTTCGTTTCTCTTCCTGGACGTTTCAAGAGCCTTAAAACCCAACAACCTCCCAATAGAGTTTATGATCTTCCTTCTCTCATTCTGAAACTAGTCCACTTTCTGTACTGTTTCCTAACAAATTAAAATAACTAGTAACAAAAGCTAGAAACTCAACACCCTTACTTCCTCATTTTCCTTCACCCCATAATTCAATTCATTACGATGTTCTTATTAAACAACCCTTATATGTATGTGTTTCTCTCTGTCTCCACCACAATTCTTGCCCAAACAGCCATCATACCCTTCCAGAATTTCTGAGAGTGCTGTCTATTTGGTCTAACAGCCAACCTTTCCGTCAGTTATCTTTACTGTCCGGGAGCAAGGGCCCGGTTCCCCGAGCTCTCTGGTCTGAAAAATCTGACCCTCAGCTCAATAATAATAACAGTTAGAGCAGGCTACGTAGTCAGTAGCAGGAGCAGTGGATCCCCACACAAATCAAAGGCTCCAATACTCAAAGCCTGTGAACCTCCCAGAGGTAACGTACTCATAACTCGGGAATCTAAAATCAGCCAGGCCATGGGACGCAGCATCTTTATTTAAATCTGTGTGGCGAGTAAACACAGAGGGATGGAGGAAGACTATGGATGTGGGGGGTCTGCCTATAAACACGGAGGGACAGAGGAAGACTATGGATGTGGGGGGTCTGCCTATAAACACGGAGGGACAGAGGAAGACTATGGATGTGGCACATCTGCCTATAAACACGGAGGGACAGAGGAAGACTATGGATGTGGGGGGTCTGCCTATAAACACGGAGGGACGGAGGAAAACTATGAATGTTATAACTGCCATGTGAATTTCCAGACCAATCAACCTGTTCTTATGCTAAAATATCAGCTTCACGGACATTCTTAACACACTTGAAGAGCTGTGACAGCTGGGAAGTTATGAGGATGGTCTCTGGTACTAGTTTTTCTGGCTTGAATCCTGTCTCTGACACAAGCTACAGTACTTTGGACAAGTTACCCCATTTACACCTCAGTTTTCTCATCCATAAAACGGGAACAAAATTAACAGCACATTCCTCATTAAGACTTTTGTGAAGTTTAATTTTAAGGTAATTTATACAAAACACACAGGACAGCATCCAGCTCATAGTAAGCACTGTATAGATGTTAATTTTTACTTTTACTAACAGGACACTGTGAGAGGGAGAGTAAACCACCTCGGATACACATCCCAGAGCATCTGGGGTCCAAGGGACGTTGGACAAACCCTCACTCGTCACTCACCATCCGAGTGACCCCAGACAGGCCCATGACTTCTTCACAGTAACTGCTAAAAACTATGAAATGTGGATACGAAGAGTTCTCAGGGTTAGGGAAGGTGTGTATATGTATATGGCATTTTGTAAGGGTTTGCCATATAATAAGCCCCTAATTGATGTCAAATATTGCTCCTGAATAGCGTTGATCCTGTCCTGATGAAGATTACATCCTAAAAGAGAGAGTTCGAATTGTTCACACATAGTATGAAGTTATAGTAAAATATCTTAATATATTTGAGTACCCGGAAAACAATTCCCTGAAGTTGCAGAGCCTGATATTGGAAATTCACAAAACTGCCTCTTCGCTAGATACAATTCCCTCTAAACCAGCCTCCTTCTGGGCAGCTCATCCATGTTCTCTGGCCTTTAGGTGCACAGATGGCCGGGCAGGACAGGGACTGGCCAGCCGCTGTGCGTGGCTGTTAGATGGCACTCGGGCAGCAATCCTTTATTTAATAGCTCACCCTGGGTGACTAAGAGGCTGTAGGCTGCCAGCACTGAGCGCGCTGAAAGCTTTAATTGGTACTTAGTCTACATAGCGCATTAAAGGGCCACAGATTCCACACGAAGGTGCAGGAAATCTGGCTGCCAAAAGAGCCTGCAACGTGGCCAAGCAAATGCACTAATAAAGCGGGTCCTTCTCTGCCTGTCTCACACTGGGTCTGTCACAGGCAGGAAACCTGTAAGCCCAGAGGCTTGGACCCAGAGATTGCATGATTGCAAACATTTGGATAAGATGGACTGTAGATTTTTAAGTTTTCACACAACATCCTGAAATCAGACCAGGCAGAAGGAGAAATCCAAAACAGAACAATGATGAGTAACTCTAGGAATCAGTAATAAAAACTCCCAAGAAGTAGAAACCCAAGGCCAGATGGGCTCACAACTGAATTATACCAAACACACAAAGAACTAACACCAATCCTTCTGAAACTGTTCTGAAAAATCAAGGAGGAGAGAATTCTTCCTACTTCATTCTACAAGGCCAGGATCACCCTGGTACTTAAACCGGATAAGGGCACAACAAAAGAAGAAAACTACATACCAGTATCTCTGATGAACACAGACACAACATCCTCAACAAAAATACCAGCGTATGGAATCCAAGAGCACATCAAAAAGATAATACACCATGATCAGGAGGGATTTACCTCAGGGATGCAAGGATAGTTCAACATACACAAGTCCATAAACGTGATGCATCACATAAGCAGAATTAAGAACAAAAAACATACGATTATCTCAATAGACACAAAAATACGTCAATAAAATTCAGCATTCTTTCATGATAAAAATCCTTAAAAAACTCGGCATAGAAGGAATACAGCTCATCATAATAAAGGCCATACACAACAAACCCACAGCCAACATCCTACTTAACAGGGAATAGTTGAAAGCATTTCTTCTAAGAACTGAAACACAACAAGGACGCCCACTTTCATCACTCTTATCCAACATAGTACTGAAAGTCCTTGCCAGAGGAACAAGGCGAAAGGAACAAAATGACATTCAAACTAGAAAAGAGGAAACCAAGCTGTTCCTATTCATTGATAATATGATCTATATGTAGAAAACTCTAAAGGACTTCACCAATAAACTCTTAGATTTGATAAATGAATTCAGTAACATTTCATAATACAAAATTAAAGCACAGAATTCAGTAACATTTCTATATACCAGTAACAATCTACAGAGGACCAAATTGAGAAGGCAATTCCATTTACAATAGCTTTAAAGATAAAATACCCAGAAATAAATGTAAATGAAGATGTGAAATATCTCCATTAGGAGAATTACAAAACACTGATGAAAGAAATCGTTGGTCACACAAACAAATGGAAAGACTTCCCATGCCCATGGACTGGAAGAATTAATATTGTTAAAGTGACCATACAGCCCAAAGCAACCGAGAAGTACCATGTAATTCCATTAAGTTACTAACATCATTGTTCACAGAATTGGAAAAAACAATCTTGAAACCATATGAAGCCGAACAAGAGCCTGAATACCCAAAGCAATCATGTGCACAAAGCACAAAGGAGGAGGCATCACATCACCTGACTTCAAATTCTATTCCAAAGCTGCAATAACCAAGACCACATGGTAATGGTGTAAAAATAGACCCACAGAACAATGAAACAGAACAGCAAACCCAGAAATAATGCCACATACATACAATCAAATTATCTTTGACAAAATAAAAAATACATAGACACTGGGGAAAGGACACCGTATTCACTTAATTGTTCTGGGAAAAACGGATTGCCCTATGCGGAAGGGAGAAACTGGACCCTTACTCCTCACCATATGTAAGACTCAACCAAAGATGGACTAAAGACCTAAAGGTAAAACCTGAAAACACAAAAATCTTAGAAGAAAATCTAGGAACAACTCTTTTGGATGTTGGCCTTGGCAAAAAAATGTATGACTAAGTCCTCAAAAGCCCAGTGCAACAAAACCAAAAATAGACAAACGGAACTTAATTAAACTAAAAAGCTTCTGCACAGCAAAATAAATAATCAACAGAGTAAACAGACAACCTACAGAACGGAAAAAAAATTTGCAAACTATCAGTCAAAGGGCTAATATCCAGAATCTATAAGAAACTCAAACAGTTCAATGAGAAAAAAAAAAAAACCCACTAAAAAGTGGGAAAGGACACGAACAGACATTTTTCAAAGGAAGACATAGAAGCTGCCAAGAAACATACAGAAGAATGCTCAGCATCACTAATCGTTAGAGAAATGCAAATGGAAACCACATAAGCTACCATCTTACACCAATCAGAATGGCTGTCACTAAAAAGTCTGAAAACACTAGATGTTGGTGAGGATGCAGAGAAGAGGGAAGACTTATACACTGTTGGTGGGAATGTAAATTAGTACAACTTCCGTGAAAAAGAGGATGCAGATTTCTCAAAGAACTAAAAATAGAAGGACAATTTGATTCAGCAATCCCACTGTTGGGGATACACTCAAAGGGAAATAATTTATTAGAACAAAAAGATACCTGCTCTTGTATGTTTACAGAAGCTCTGTTCCCAATAGCAAAGATATGGAATCAACCTACGTGTCCATCAACGGAGGGCTGGATAAAGAAACGCTTTTTATATATGTAAATGTCTTTTATATGTTTTCTATACACATTGTGTGTGTGTGTATATATTTACACATTTTGTGTGTGTGTGTGTATATATATATCACACATATATATCATGTAATACTACTCAGCCATAAAAAAGGTTGAACAATTATGTCTTTTCAGGAACGTAGATGAAACTGGAGGCCACTATCCTCAGTGAAATAATTCAGAAAGGGAAAGTGAAATGTCACATGTTCTCATGTATGAGTGGGAGCTGGACAGTGAGTACACATGGACATACAGATGGAATAATAGACTTTAGAGACTATGAAAGGTGGGAGGGTGGGAGGGGGTGAGGAACAAAAACGACCTTTGGGTACAGTGTTTACTGTTCGGATGGTGAGTACGCTGTAGGCCTAGACTTCACCATTCTGCAATATATGCATGGAAGAATCCTGAACTTAGACTCCCTAAATATATTAAAAATGAAATTTAAAAATGTTATTTAAAAAGAATTTCCAAATTTTCAAATGTGTATTTTAATGTCAATTAGATATACACTTGACATCGCCTGACTTTTTTTTTATTGGCCAGCGGTTGCCTGCACAGAACATGGCTCACTGGCAGGGGCGTGTCTCCCCCACACTAGATTAGAGAAGTCACTGGGTCCAGGTGCTCCTCAGTGCTCTCAGGTACTGCTTGTCCTGATGGAAAGCACAAAGTAGAGGCTAACGATGTGTGCTTTGCAGTCTAACAACCTGAAATACAAATCCTACGCAGCCACCACTTCTAGAAGTACAACTTTGAATAATATACATACCTTCGGCAAAATTAAGAGAATTCATCTGTAAAATGATGATTTAAAATAGTACCTTCCAGCCAGGCGCAGTGACTCACGCCTGTAATCCCAGCACTTTGGGAGGCCAAGGCAGGTGGATCTCCTGAGGCCAGTTTGAGAGAAGCCTGGCCAACGTGGTGAAACCCCATCTGTACTAAAAATACAAAAAATTAGCTGGAATGGTGGTGGGCGCCTGTAATCCCAGCTACCAGGGAGGCTGAGGAGGAAGAATCACTGGAACCCGGGAGGCAGAGGTTGCAGTGAGCTGAGATCGAGCCCCTGCACTCCAGCCTGAGACACAGAGCGAGACTCTGTCCAACAACAACAACAAATAGCACCTTCTTTATTAGATCGTGGTGAGGATTAAATGATATCGAGTGCTCAGCAGTGTCAGGTACGCTGCAAATGCCTGACAAACATCAGCCTCATCGTCACTGCCTTCCCCACACTGGGACTCCTCGCTCCACCCAGGACACTGGGGAGCCCGGGAATGTCAAACAGGGACAAGCCCAGAGTTCAGCCCTGTCCATTTACAGACGTGGTGACTGAGGCACCGAAGAGGTTGGCTCAGATGTCCTGTGTCCCAGACAAAACCCCTCCACTGCCCCCTAGGCAGCCTGTCCTGATGGCCTTGGCAGAACGAGGACAGGTTCAGACCTTGTCTGTCAAGTCCCATCTGGTGACAAAGGCTGGCTCTGCACGCAGGCAGCACACCCTCCGACAGCTGCCCTGTCTCCTTCCAGAGAGACCCAGCCCATCTTGGCCACGGTCCATCTATGGTGGCAGAACTGGTGGTGGTGAGTCCTGACAACAGGATGGACGGCCTTTCCGCAGGAGCTAGGACATCACTGAAATGCAATATTCCTGTGGACATTTGCAAGCGAGCTCCACATCCTCGCACGCCACAGGGGAGGGCCCTCAGGAGCCCTGGGGTTCCGAGGCCTGGAATCCAGCGATTCTCTCTCAGTTTAGTTACTAGCAAGCCTTCAGAGGGTGAAGCGACATGTTGCCTTGGCCCCTGCGTGACTACAGAAGCAGAGATTGCAGTGAGGCAGCTGCAGCCCAGGAGTGCCGGCAGCCACCTGAGGTCAGGAGAGCCGAGGGCCAGTGCTCCCCAAGAGCCTCCAGGAGTGCAGCTCTCCCGAAATACCTCAGTTTTAGCTCCGTGAAAGTGTTTTGAACTCAGGCCATCTCTACTGCATGATGAATTGTGTTAAACCACCAAGTTGGTGATCATTTGTTACAGCAGCCACAGAAAGAAGACCGATGCTCACCAGGTCCGAGTCCTGTAACACATGCTTCCCATGGATTCCATAATCGTTGATATGACTGAGATTGTAGCTTCTCGTATCCCCATTACTTATTCTAAGAAAACATAGGATAAAAATATGCTGTATTACTTACCCGAGGTACCTAGTCGGTGGCCTAGAATGAGACAAATCGAGTGCACAAGTGAGTGTGCAAGTGAAACGGCCTCGTTGTCTGGAATCGTGGTCTCACGGCTGGGGTGATACTTGGAATCGTGGTCTCACGGCTGAGGTGGTACCTGGAATGTGGTCTCACGGCTGAGGAACTAAGGACACAGACACACAGGAGTGAGGCTGAGAGCGGCAGTTTAACAGGTGAAAGAAGGAGGACAGCTCCCTGAGGGAGAGAAGGGTCCCGAAGAAATGAGTTGCTGGATCCGTGGTGAAATGTAGGCGGTTTTACAGATGCCTGGTGAGGGGGTGATATTTGACATACACAGAGCGCAAAGGATTGGTTGGACCAGGTGTGGCATTTGCACAGGGTGTGAAAATCTGGTAAGGACTAGATGTGCTATTTGCACAGGGTGGGAATTTTGGGCCACCCTCAACCTAATCATTTATTGTGCAGGCGGGTCCTCTGCCTGGGCAGCACCATCTTGCCCGTTTCTTTATGTATAGGTGGTGACAAGAAAAGGGAAGATGGAGCCTCCACGTTGGATATGCCTGACCCCCAGGTAGCCCTTTTCTGTTGGCGCAGCTGCCGGCATCCCCCGTGCAAGCTCCCACCTCGCTTGTCTATGTTGGGAGCTCAACTTTTCAGGCTGCTCTTTGTTTGAAAAAAAAAAAATAATTTCTTGGGCTGCTTTTTGTTGAAAGGGAAGCTCTGCCAAAGACAGTTTTACCCTCACTATCTGCCTAAATAATTTCTTTCTACCTCCTGTATCACAAGGCAGCTCTCTCCACTTCTCTTTATGTCCCAGTGCCCAGAATGGTGCCTGGCAAATGGGGAGATGCTTGAAAAATATCTGTTCAGTAAATTAGCAATTTAATATAAGGGGCATAATAGGGAAAAATAAGTGTTTCGGGGCCGCTAAGGGGTACAGGGGCCACGGGAAAGTTCTCCTTCGCCCTCTGAAGGTTTGCTGAAAATTGACTGGCAGAAGACAGATTAACTGGGGAAGAGGTACACACATTTTTAACACGCATGGGGAGGATCACAGAGTGATTACAGTGGGCACAGAGGCTTATAAACCTTTTTCACAGAGGACGGAGGAGACTGGGACGCAGACAATGCTGTTCGGGAGCAGTAATGATCATTAGGAAGAATCTGTGTGGAATTCAGAGACAGAAATTAACTTGTAAACAATACGTTTTGGAATCTGAACGACCCCAAGAGGCAGGCATTATCTCGTGAGAAAGACCATCCAGGTGGTAGCATTTCTGTCTGAAATGAGATTTCAGGAATGGACTAGATGGCAATTGTGGGTTTTTTGATAAGAAGATTTCTTAGGTAAGGAAATTACAGAGAGAGTCCCTTCCTGCCCCAGAACAGTTTTAGGGGGACCCTGATTCTGAGGCTCGTTTATGAGGTGTTTTAACGTTTGACAGCGCTCACCATGCCCAGGTGTCATGTATCAGGGAACCATTCTGCAACCCAAAAGTCCTCTGTCTAAAATGTCCCTCGAAGTTCACACACTAAAAGCTAAGCTGTTGGGTGTGAAGATAATATTTGAGTTAATAGCTGAGAAGCAAAAATTGTCATTAAACTGGTGTTCTATTTCTAGGAGTAGCCCAGTCCAATTAAACAGCTGTGTCTCGTTTCAGGAAATGGCATTGCAGATGGGCTCCAAAGCAGCAGAAAAACAAAGGTTAACATTTGGAGCAGTCTATAAACGGATTTCTTCAGAGTCTGGAAAGCAGTCAGTTGAGGTATCCAGCTGTTCAACTGAGGCCTCTTTAGTTACGGCGGAAGTAGACGCTGGCGATCTGACAGATTTTGTGGTTTGTAGTTTCTATGTCACAAGGTTAGATATGCATAAACTTCAGCTTGCAAGGCCTCAGTAAAAAGGTATTATCAATTTCAGTGAGTTTAAAAAAATGGGGGAAAATTTTGACTGAAGACCTGTAACCAGAAAAAAAAATTTAGGATTTAGTTTAAATTGTAGGCAAATCATAAAACTGAAAAAATAAAAATGGTCAGGGCTAGAATCTGATAACAAGTGTACTATAGTTTTCTTCTGAAACATAAATTTTCTTTTCCAGTCCCACATTTAATTTAAGCAAAGATAAATGTAAGCAAAGAAAAAATAAATGTGAAAGAAAAATAAATCTTGGGACTCCAAAATCACTAAGCCAAAGGGAAAAATCAAGCTGGGACGTTTGTCATGCAAACCTGCCTCCCAGTCTCTATAGTCTATTCCTCAGTAAGATAGCTACAAAACTTTTGAAAAGCCACCGCATACCTCCCTCACAATTTGCCCACAAGGAAATTCCTTGTAGACAAAGCACAAGCAGGTGTCAGAGTCGTCCTCTGCTCACGTGAGACGCGCGCAGCTGACTGAGTCCTCTGCTCCACCGCTTCACTAAGCCCGACCAAGGCATAAGTAACTATTTCTGTAAATTGCGTATTCAGTAAAAGCCTAATCAGAAACTCAAAAGAATGCAACCATTTGTCTCTTTTCTACCCCTGACCTGGAACCCCCTTTTGGTTTTAAGTTGTCCCTCTTTTCTGGGCTGAACCAATGTACACGGCACATACACTGATTGATGTCTCATGTCTCCCTAAAATGTGTAAAACCAAACCGTGCCCCAACCACCTTGGGCACGTGTCATCAAGATCTCCTGAGGCTGTGCCACTGGCATGTCCTTAACCTTGGCAAAATAAACTTTTAAATTGATTCAAACTTGTCTCCGGTACTTTTTGGTTTACAGTAGGACCAGTTTATTTGCAAAATAAAGTTTAGACTTGTTTTACTTGGCCTGGTTATTTGACTAAAGTACAGCCAGGATAGTACTTGGCCACGTAAGTGCTTTTTAAATTGACTTGACTGAAACTTTCTTTTATAATGAATTTCAGGTTCAATCTTTAAAAGCCTCTTAAGATCGGAAGCCAGGCTGACAATTCGCCATCAGATTTTGCCTGTAATACTTGTACGAAGTGGGTAAATCCCTCTTTTTTTGAGGTCCCCAAAATATCCTGAAGTTCCTGGGCTTGTCAGAAAGTGACATTCTTTCCTTACTGCAAGGCTACAAACCTTGTAATATGGTTTGGCCCTGTGTCCCCACCCAAATCTCATCTTGAACTGTACTCCCTTAATTCCCGTATGTTGAGGGCTGGGGGGACTGGGTGGGAGATAATTTGAATCATGGGAGCGGTTTCCCCCATACTGTTCTCGTGGTAGTGAATAAGTCTCACAAAATCTGAGGGTTTTGTCAGGGGTTTTTGCTTTTTCGTCGTCCTCATTTATTCTTGGTGCCACCATGTAAGAAATGCCTTTCGCCTCCTGCCATGATTCTGAGGCTCCCCAGCCACGTGGAACTGTAAGTCCAATTAAACTTCGTTTTCTTCCTAGTTGCAGGTGTGTCTTTATCAGCAGCATAAAAATGGACTCATACACCTTGTAGGAGAACCATGGAGACAACGTATCAGGCCAGTTGTTCCAAAGGTTTAACAGCTTCTTCGTTCCTCAAAGCAATCTGGTCAATCTGAAAATGTGATGACATCTCAGTCAAAGCTTTGGTAATGGAAACTATACTCCTAATTGCCCTATCACAAAGACAGCAAATTCTCATTGAAGTTACGCTAACACTATATTGACGTAAAATACAAAGACCCACAAAATGTTTTCAAATTCTGTAGAGATCAGGCAGAAAGAAAGGTGAATGTTCCCATTTCACTCACAGCAACACATTTTACCCATTGTTGTAAGCTGTAAATAGCTTAAAAGAAAAAAAATGTTGTCTTGACTCTGAAAAGCAAAAATAAAAAGAATCAGCAATATTTCAAATAAAAAGAAGTCATAAAAATTGTTTTGGTCTTTCATCAGTTCAGTCTCATGTAATTAATTTATTCTAGTTGATGTTGGGTTAGTAATCTTCATGGACTCATTCATTTGTTTATTCGAGTTTTGTAAGTTTTTACCTAATCCAATGCTATAATCTCCAAAATTATAAAAAATCTACATTCGAGAGTACTTGTTATGGTCTTTTTCACGAATGTCCTTGTAGAAGAAGTAATTTTTGGCTGTAGGCAACTATAAACCACTTTTTGAATCAAAGTAAAGTGATATTGTCTATGAATGACAAAAGACTTAGAAGAGCCGTGGTTAAAGACACAATTGACAAGGAAATTTGATTATTTCTATGGCTAAAATATTTATGAACATCCAGTGACATTCCCCTCCACTGTTTCAGTGGTTATTTACAGAATACAGTCTGAAGCTATCTCCTGGGCTCTGACGGCCAGCCCTTTGCTCGGAAGTGGCAACGTGGGGCAGGACTGAGTGATCCTTCTCCGGAACCTGCATCTGTAATGGTGAAGAGAATACGTGACAGAACAAAACCTGGAGGCAAATGGAAAGAGAGCGGCGTGAAGGTGAGAGCAAGGAGTGGATGAGACGATGTGAGACAACAGGTGCGGGGGCAGGGGATGAACTGGGTTGACAGGGCAGCAAGTCAAACATTAAGGTGGCTGGGCACGGTGGCTCATGCCTGTGATCACTTTGGGAAGCCAAGGCGGGTGCATCGCTTGAGGTCAGGAGTTCGAGACCAGCCTGGCCAACATGGGGACACCCCATCTCCACTAAAAATACCAAGATTAGCCAGGCGTGGTGATACGCACCTGTAGTCCTGGCTACTTGGGAGGCCTGAGCCTGGGAGGCAGAGGTTGCAGTGAGTCGAGATGGCGCCACTGCACTCCAGCCCGGGCGACAGAGTGAGACTCCGTCTCAAAATAATAATAATAATAAAATAAGGTGAATCTAATTTCAAAATTTTACTTCCCCAATGAAGCACACTCACATCACCAATTTTTCCTCATTTTTCATTTTCCTTCTCAAAATTCCCCTTTCATACAATATACTAAAATAGAATAGTTATTTGTATGAATTCTGAAATTAGAGCTCCTGGGATTAATCCCTGCTTATTTCATTATGATATGTCTAACCTGAGGTCGTTGGCCTAAATTATCCAATCTGTTTTGTTTTTGTTTTTTTTTTTGAGACGGAGTCTCGCTCTGTGGCCCAGGCTGGAGTGCAGTGGCCGGATCTCAGCTCACTGCAAGCTCCGCCTCCCGGGTTTACGCCATTCTCCTGCCTCAGCCTCCCAAGTAGCTGGGACTACAGGCGCCACCACCTCGCCCGGCTAGTTTTTTGTATTTTTTAGTAGAGACGGGGTTTCACCGTGTTAGCCAGGATGGTCTCGATCTCCTGACCTCGTGATCCGCCAGTCTTGGCCTCCCAAAGTGCTGGGATCACAGGCATGAGCCACCGCGCCCGGCCCAATCTGTTTTTTTTTTTTTTCAGTTGTAAGTGTTTCCTCCTATTGTTGTTAAAATAATTTGAAATAATGCACATACAGATTTAGAACATCAGTAGGCCTATAACACTCCATAGATGACTGCTGCTATTATTGTTACTATGATTATAATTATCTTTAATCACCGGGCCCCTCATGAGGCTCTTTTGGGTTTTCCAGTGAATGGGAAAGTGTGAAGGTTGTGAGGACTTATCTCAAGCCAGCAGGTCCTGTGCGGTTTTGAAGGCTGCTGGTGACCCGGTTATTTTGTCAGTAATTCTAATTCCAGGTATTTCTCTTTCTTCTGTGCACAAAACCACCCACCTCCCGTGGGATCACAGCAAGGCAAATGTGAGAATAACAGGCTGAAAACTTCTCTGTAGCCAACATAGGTCGTTTTCCTTTTCTAGATATTTCCTGAGCTCAGAATGAAGGCGTTAGGGAATTTCTCAGACTCTTTTACTTATATTGTTTTACTAACAAGCTTGTGAATTAAGTAGAACAAATAAATTTTTTAAGTGAGGAAACCAGTGCACACAGAAGCTAGATGTATTGGAAGAATTTAATTTCACTCATTTGTTTAAAGGACGTAAAATCATCTAGACACGGATTCCGTATCTGCCCTCTCTGAACAATCCAGGTCCTAGAGCAGGACGTTTTATCTCACTGGTGCAGTGAAATTATCTTGAAAGCACTGTGTATTCTGCAGAAGGGGGCAAGAATTCTATACACGAGAATCTCCTTCTGAAATTCAAAGGAGCTTTTTTCTCAACATTGAGGCATGGCCAGAGCACCTTCCTGATAACTGGACTGAGCTTCAAGCTAAAGCCCAGCGGGAGGCTGAAGAAAAATGAGGGACTCAACGATGCCTGCTGGGCAGGTGCCTTCTCTTCTGGCTCCTCTCCCACTCTCTCCTTCCCTCCAGCTTTCAGCGCCCAGACAAGGCCCGGCCGGCTCAGTCCCCAAGTTTTCTGAGGGTCAAGAGTAAAGGGGCTCAGGCGAAAGGTGCCTCTGCAGGATCAGCCCCTCTCCAGGTGGCGGCAGCAGACTGGTGAATCCTCCTAACAATGCGCTCAGACAGGTGGACGCGTTAACGACTCTGCCCAGATTTGTGGCTGACACCTGGCAGAGGAAGAGAGAATGATTAGAGGTCCCTGTCGCAGGGAGAAATCATGCACATGGCCAGAGGAGCAGCTGGTTCAACTAGACCAGACCGTAAGCCTGTCACAGGGATTAGTGGCTCCTTGGGGATGGCATGTGATTGGCAGCTACTGGGGGGAGAGCAGAGGAAAGCAGGGGGAGGTCGTGCAGAGCTGCAGAGAGAAAACGTCCAGGCACCGCTGTGCTCTGTAGCAGGCCCCACTGTGCTCACAGCACTCCCCTCAGGAAGGCTAGGCTGGTTACGCTGTCAAGAGAGTGGCTTTGGCTCTTTGGGTTTCTAGGGAGAGAAAATCCTCCACCATTTGCAGAATCTATTAATCTGCTTCAAACAGGTGACATTTGCTATTAGCGGCAGACGATAAAGGGTGGATTCTCAGTCTCAGTAATGGCTCTCCCGGAGGAAATTCGCCTCCTTCTCTGGGAATCTAGGCTGGTAATACTGGGCAGCCTGAAGTACTTGTCAAGTCTCTCCCACAAAGTGAGACTGTATGCGGATAGGTGGAGGACATGGGAAACTTGGGGACTGCAAAAGGGGAAAACCGAGAATGTGAGGAGGAGTGGGACCATCACACATGAGGAGGGCTTCCCTGGCTCAGGCCACAGCTCCACGACTGCATAACCTTGGACAGTTATGTAACACCTCAGTGCCTTGGTTGCCTCATCTTTGAAACATAGACATAATATGCTTGTGGTTGTGAAGATGTAATGACATGAGTGGACTGGAGTATGTACCTAATGCACACTCAACAATGTCTAACTATTTAATGGGAGAAAGATGCTGCCTGTATATTTTAGGATGGAAGAATAAGACAAAAAATTCACAAAAGGTAGCTCCATACCCCAACCCCACTTAAGACGTTGAAATATTAATAGTTCCTGTCTAACGGTTTTATTTTCCAGTGAGATGTCACCTCAGTTTGTCCGACAATTCTGGGGATGTGATGGGGATACAAAGGGACGAAAAAAGAGAATGCATGACATAGATGTTTAGGAAAGTGGAAAAGTGAACATATTTGAGAAACATATTTGACTAAGCAGTGTTGGGGTAGAAATCATGAATATATGATGATACCAAAAGTATAGCGAGACAGAAAGGCATGGTTGGTCTCCTCCAAGGTTGGTGTTTGGCAAAATGACTACAATGGAGTAAGAATGGGGCAAAGAAGTTGAATTTACATGTAAGGACCACAGATTTAAGGTACTTAGTGAAGAAAATGAACTCCAACGAGACTGGATGGGTGGATGAATGGATGGATGAACAGATGGATGGATGGATGGATGGATGGATGGATGGATGGACAGTTGGATGGATGGATAAATGAATGGATGGATGGGTGGATGAATAGATGCATGGATGAATGGGTGAACACATGGACAAATGAATGGATGGATGGATAGATAGGTGGCTGGATGGATGGAGGGATGGGTGGATGGATGGATGGATGGATAGATAGTCGGACGGATGGATAAATGGATGGATGAATGAATAGATGGATGGATGAATGGGTGAACACATGGACGAATGAATGGATAGATGGATAGATAGGTGGATGGATGGATGGATGGATGGATGGATGGATGGATAAATGGATGGATGGATGGATGAATAGATGGAGGGATGAATGGGTGAACACATGGACGAATGAATGGATGGACGGATAGATAGGTGGATGGCTGGCTGGCTGGCTGGCTGGATGGATGGATGGATAGATAGTTGGATGGATGGATAAATGGATGGAAGGATGAATAGATGGATGGATGAATGGGTGAACACATGGACAAATGAATGGATGGATGGATGGATAGGTGGATGGATGGATGGGTGGGTGGGTGGATGGATGGATGGATGGATGGATGGATGGGTGGATGGATGGATGGATAGATAGGTGGATGGATGGATGGGTGGATGGGTGGATGGATGGATGGATGGATGGATGGATGGATGGATGGATGGATAGATAGGTGGATGGATGGATGGGTGGGTGGGTGGATGGATGGATAGATGGATGGATGGGTGGATGGATGGATGGATGCATGGATGGATGGATGGATGGATAGGTGGATGGATGGATGGGTGGATGGGTGGATGGATGGATGGATGAATAAATGGATGGATGGATGGATGGATGGATGAATAGAAGGATCTCTGGGTTCCTCTTCAGAGCTCACGTGATGTAAATGCTATGTCGATAGTTGTCATGCTGTATTTTAAAATTTGTGTCTATTTTTTTCACAGAGACAAGGTCTCACTCAGAATCTTATTCTGTCTCTCCGCAGGCTTGAGCTCCTGGGCTCAAGCGATCCTCCTGCCTCAGCCTCTCAAGTAGATGGAACCACACGTGTGAGCCATACCACCTGGCTGGTATCAACATCTTATTGTTATATTGTTACTTTTTATATTCATTTTTTGAATATTTTTGATTTGCGGTTGGTTGAATACACAGATGTGAAAACGTGTAAATACAGAAGGCCGATTGTATGGGTGATGGTCCTGAAGTGAGCCTGGAACATAAGCTCTCTGATAAAAGCCAATCACTAACACAATGTGAGGCAAAGGAAGGAACATGAGTTTTGCGGTTCGGAGTACTGGCTGGCTGCCAGAGCCACCACGCACCAGCCTAGGGGCCTTTGAGCAAGGGCACAGATTCAGTAAATAGAAAACTCACTAGATTTTTAAAAGAGTATTATAAAATACAAGACATTAGACAAGTAAGTGTTAGAGACAGATGGAGCAAAAAGTAGATACTGCGGTTACCTATAGGTATTCGGAACTTAACCAAACAGCTGCTTCCCTTAGTCTTCAGAAAACAAAACAGAAATGGCATTACAAAATCTAGGAGCTCAGAGACAGGCACCACCTGTCAAAGCTTTGAGAGTCTCAAGCAGCCAACTATCAGACCGCCAGAGCGTCCTACCTGTGCTGAGGTTGGGGTCTCTGAGGGGACACTTGGCCTTGGATCTTAAATTGTCAAGTGTCACTAATGCCCTGATTGGTGTCCTGAGCCCAGTCCAAGGAGTGCAAAGGAAAAGGAGCTGTAGTTATATACGCTGCTGCGCAAAATTAAAACAAGGACACAGACGCAGGAGGAGAGCCCCACCCAGCCTCAGCCTCTGATCACTGCCCAGCGCCTTGCTTCGGCATGGCCTCACTGGAGACAGTCAGCCAGGGGTCTAGAGAAGTGTAGTTTGCAGACTCTCAGCCCCAGCACCACAGCGCAGAGAATGCGAGGGTGGCCTCAGGGGGGCACCTGATCAGCATGGCTGGCTTCTTTCTTTGTTTGCAGCATGGGAACAATGCCTTGCTTGTCAGAACTGGAGGTCAAGCACCTAGCACAATGCCTGGCCTGTGATATCATCCAGGGCACCACGACCATACGGCTGACAGCGCTCACGCTGGAGTAGCTATTTACAGCTTTCACACGTGGTCACACCTATTCTCACGTTTAATCCTCAGAACCCTCCTGGGAGGACACACAGATAAAAGTACCGACGCTTGGCTAGGTTGCAATGATGGTGTCCTCCCTGGGATGCTGGCCCCAGACCCTGGGCAATAGGATTTCCCAGTGTGGGTGACCAATGAGGAAGGGCCAGACCTCCCCGGGGCAGTGTGGGGCAGCCTCAGTCTTTAGAGCCTGCTTTCACTAAGGACACCATCCCCATTGCCCCCAAATTAGGACACTCCCCTTTGAATAAGCCAGTTACATATATCCCAGGGAAAGGAAGATATTGAAGGATTATGACCTTTTAAAACAAATAAACAAAAAGTAAATGAATCTCCCGATATTTAAAGAAAGAACATTTCAGCCGGGCGCGGTGGCTCACGCCTGTAATCCCAGCACTCTGGGAGGCCGAGGCAGGCGGATCACGAGGTCAGGAGATCGAGACCATCCTGGCTAACACAGTGAAACCCCGTCTCTACTAAAATACAAAAAAACTAGCCGGGCGAGGTGGTGGCGCCTGTGGTTCCAGCTACTCGGGAGGCTGAGGCAGGAGAATGGCGGGAACCTGGGAGGTGGAGATTGCAGTGAGTCGAGATCAGGCCACCGCACTCCAGCCTGGGCGACAGAGTGAGGCCTCAAAAAAAAAAAAAAGAAAGAAAGAAAGAAAGAAAAGAAAAGCTCGTTCGAACTAAAAACAGAGCAGGACACAGGCTCGCAGGTTCGGGACTGCTCACTGGGCGCAGACACACAGAACAGACCCAGGGGCACTGCAAAGGCTTTGACCTTGGGAATGACATTGAAACCACAACCACGGAAGGTGTCAGCACGTGCGGCCTGAACCCAGCCTTGCTGCTTGGCTGCGGGAACAAGAACGGCGTAATATTCAAATGCCCAGGATATGACTCACGGCGTAATATTCAAATGCCCAGGATATGACTCACGGCGTAATATTCAAATGCCCAGGATATGACTCACGGCGTAATATTCAAATGCCCAGGATATGACTCACGGCGTAATATTCAAATGCCCAGGATATGACTCACGGCGTAATATTCAAATGCCCAGGATATGACTCACGGCGTAATATTCAAATGCCCAGGATAAGATGCATCTTATCTGTTCTAGAAAGAGACAGGAAAGTCTCAACCTGTATCAGAAAAACAATAAACGTGGCAACACCGAGGAGACACAGCTTTGGAATTATCTGATTAAGACTTAAAGCAGCTAATTAAATGTTTCAACAAGCAGTAATGAATACTCTCAAAATAAATGGGAAATAGGAAGTAATTATAATGTTGTAACTTCTAGTTTGTTATAACACCTAACAAATTTACATCTAACAAAAATAGCATCTAACAAATTATCTGTGCTATTTTACCACCTAACACATTACTACTAATTTATTTAAATTACCTTATACTTAGTCCATATTCAAATTTTCTCTTTTGTCTCATTTTCTTATAGTGGATTTATTTAAATCAGAATATTAAGTTAATACCTTGCATTCTCTCATGTTACTTAATTCTCTCTTTCTTTCTTTTTTTTTTTTTTTTTGAGACGGAGTCTCGCTCTGTCACCCAGGCTGGAGTGCGGTGGTGCAGTCTCGGCTCACTGCAAGCTCCGCCTCCCGGGTTCATGTCATTCTCCTGCCTCAGCCTCCCGAGAAGCTGGGACTACAGGTGCTGCCACAACACCTGGCTAATTTTTTTGTATTTTTACAAAAAAATTACAAAAAATTTTACAAAATTTTTTACACCCCCAGCCTCTCTTCTCCATCCTCCACACTCCACCCAGCCAGTGCCCCCACAGCCTCCTCCATCTCCTTTTTTTCTTCACTCTATCTCTTCCCAATGTCTTACTACCACTTCCAACACCCCTCTTCATACAGGAAGGAAGGAAGGAAGGAAGGAAGGAAGGAAGGAAGGAAGGAAGGAAGGAAGGAAGGAGAAAAAAAAGAGAGCTAAGAAAGATAGAAGAATAGAAAAGAACAAACAAATGATGAAGTCCCAAGCCCACTGAGATTGTTCTTTCTGGCCAAATCCCACTGTGTCTGCTGGTGTGTGATGCTGTGTGTGTGTTTATGGGTGGGTGGATGTGTGGGTGTGCACCTCCAGGTGTCCTTGCTGTATCTGCTTTTCTTAGGAACAATTATCAACCCTATGTGGCCTTCACTAGACCTTCCAAACACCCAAGGCAGCACATAGGGGCTATGTAATAATGAACAATAATTAATAATAATAGCAATGATGATGCTCAGTGCTGCTGACTAATTCGGATTTCTCCAGGGGGAAGAAGCACAGTTGCTATTTTTGGAGAGAACAGAACTGAAGAACTGTAGGAAAATTTGCATTTTTTAACTAATTTATTGAGTTTCCATTTATGACTTTCTTTAAATGTGACATGAATGAATTATTTTATTTTCTAAAAGAACACTACCAAATGAGAACACTTATTTATACATGTTAACAGCACCCAATAAAAGTTACCGTCGTGTTTCATAATCACATAATGACTATTTGAGAAATGTTTTTCCACGTTAATGGAAAAACAAATGATGAAGGGCAGCTTTGGGTTGACTTGCTAATTTATCTTTCTTCATATCCTCCAAGGTCATAAATATCTATGATCTATTGCCTGGCACTGGTTTTCCAGTATCCGTAGGACCCTCAGCATTATTTTGATGACATGGCTTTACTTTGTCTTGGTGGATCCCGTACTCACTGTTATTGCTGAACTCAAATTGCTTCAAGTTCCAGATAAACCTCTTAACACCATGAACAAGTAGTTTATTCCAGGGAGCAGCTCTTGGTGGTTCTCAGCTCTTTGGGAGGCTCTTTGGGCGACGTGCGCCTTCTTCCCATTCTGAGGTCTTCGTTTCCTAAGCCTCCGTGGCAGGGCAGCCAGCACCTGTTACTGCGTCCATCTCCACCCAGGTGGGCTCCGCTCTGCCCTGTGGACGTTGAGAAGCTGCCTTTCAAAGCAGTCTGACAGAGTCGGATCTGTCGGGGGTAAAAGTGGCAGAGCTGCTCAGCTCAGCAAGTTTTTACTGCGTCTGAAAATCTCTCACCAGGAGTTTTTACTCATTTATTTCTTTATTCACTTGAGCATTTCTACATTCTATAAATAGTTACTTGTCAGGCATTGTTCTTGGTGTTAAAATCAAAGCAATAATGTTACTTTTGCTGTTAAAAATGATAATACCAAAACATTGTCCATAAAATAAATAAATTAAAAATCAGACTTTATTAAAACAACATTTTCGGTCCTTACAAAACACTGTTAAGAAAATAGAAAGAAGACATACCTGAAGAAAAATAAAATATTTTCCAAGAATATATTTGACAAAGGACTTGTATTTAAAATACATAAATAACTATTAAAACTCAACAACGAAAATACAGGCAACCCAATTTTTTAAATGAGCCAAACGACTGAATAGACACTTCATCATAAGATGTGTATGGACAGCAAATAAGCATAATAAAACATGCTTAACATCATTAGTCACATGAGAAATGGAAATTAAAACTAAACTGAGACACCAGCAGACCCCACCTCCTGGTGAGGCCTTGTTCTGCCACCCACAACGTGGGTATCGGTGAGATACCCACATACAGCAGAGCCCAGTGTTCTTTACACCAAAGGAGGCAACTCTTAAGCGATGGGCCAAACGTTTGTAACTCAGAAACAGAGCAGCCCGAGACTGTGGGCGACGGGCTTCTCAGTCTCCAGAGGGTGCGGTGCCCCTGGTTTCCAGGAAGTACCACCTGGCTTGTCTGGGTGACTGTGCAGGCTGGCAGGGGCCTAGGCCTCCTCTCAGGTGTAAACAGAAACGGTGCCAAGTCCCTGAATAAAGAGGCTTGTTTGACGAGGAGGCGCTACTGACAGAGTCAGAGTGGGGCAGGCACTGCATTAGAATCCTCAAAGCTGTCACATCATGTAAGGCTTCAGTTCTAGGCCTTACGCCATGCTGAGATCAAACACAGGCCTAAACACTGGCAGAGGGAGCTGGAGGGAAGATGGTACTGGGCTGGTGCAGCGGTAAGCAAGGTTTTTGCCATTGAAAGTAGTGACAAAGACACAATTACTTTTGCACCAACCTATTAAATTACGCTTTTCTCCCACTGCCTGTCTCATAGCCTTGAGGTGGAAAGTCTCCTAGAGCAAATCGTCGGCCAGATCCAGAGAAGACAGCGGAAAACACCGTGAATCCACAGGAGAAGCTGCCCATGATGTCAGGTTGGCTATATATTGGATTAGAGCCCTACAATGTTTTCTCATTGAGGTAAATTACACTAATGTTGGTCGTTTGTTTTCTGAGGTAAAATTCATATGACATAAAGAACAATTTTACAGTGTTAAATTCAAAGATGTTTAGCACATTTGCAAGGCTGTGCAATCATACCTCTGTCTAAATCTTTTGAAAAGTC
The DNA here is from genome assembly GCF_043159975.1 of Macaca nemestrina. Classification (NCBI taxonomy): domain Eukaryota; kingdom Metazoa; phylum Chordata; class Mammalia; order Primates; family Cercopithecidae; genus Macaca; species Macaca nemestrina. Next base: position 63,703,937 of record NC_092136.1, on the reverse strand, counting down.
CTTTACCCTCACATAGTCACTTTCCATTTTTTCTTTCTTCCCAGACACTAGCAACCACTAATTAGTTCTCTGTATGGATTTAACTAGTCTAGATATTTTAGATAAATGAAATACTACAGTACTTGATTTTTTTGGTCTAATTTTGTGCACATTAGGCTCAAATAATGAAGACATGATGAAAATTATGCTAAGTGAAAAGTTGTAGCATGTATCAAATACTTCATTAATTTTTGTGACTGAATAATATTCCATTATATGAGTAAACCAGATTTGTTTATCCATTTACGCACTGTATTTTAGGTTATTTTATTGGAATCTCTCTCTGTTATCTGGGCTGGAATGCACTGGCACAACCACAGCTCTCTGGAGCCTTGAACTCCTGGGCTCTAGCAATCCTCCCGTCTCAGGCTCCTGAGTAGCTGGGCCATAGGCGTGTGCCACCATGCCCAGCTAAGTTTTAACAATTTCTGTAGAGATGAGGTTTTGCTCTGTTTTCCACACTAGTGTTAAATACCTGGCCTCGAGCAACCCTCCTGCCTCGGCTTCCCAGAGTTCTAGAATCACAAGTATGAGCTACTGTGCCCAGCCTCATCCATGCATTTCAATCAAAGCTTGTAAGTAGCATTTCTAAACGGCAGAATACCCAGAAGGCCCCTCACTTCAGCAGGAGGGGGAGGTCAGAGCATGCAGAGTCTCCAGTTTTTACCAACACTGCACTCTAACCGCAGAAGGGAGCAGCCTGGGCATGGTTATGTGAGCAAATGAACAGTTTGCTTCCCTTCTCTGTCCTCAGCACCATCATCCTTTCTGACCTACCCCTAAACCTGAAGAAACTCAGTTTTTCGGAGATGTTCAAAACCTATTCTCTAAGCTTTATTGTGGGTCTCCTCACCCCAGGAAGTTTTCTGGGCCTTGGTCTGAGGGCTGAGGTCAGGCTGGGCTTTTTAACCAGCAGACTTTGTCCGGAGGCCCTGATTGCTATATCGAAACTCTTCATCCACAGCCAGGGAAAACAGTAAGTCTTGTTCAGAACCAGTTATTTTGAACTGTTCATTGACATTCCCATGAAATCATCCCTCAGCCAGGCCCACTTCTCCCAGAAATGCTCACCAACATCTTCAGGTCCCTGGAGCTTTGCCGCTCAGGTGACAGACCTGTTCCTCTCTTTGGGTCCGCTGATGGGAAGCAGATGATGGAAGAGAGAAGGGAGCATCATGCCAGTCATTACTTTAAGAGACTCTTAATGAGGCTGTTGCATGAGTGATAGACTGTACAAAGCAAGACGTATAAAGCTATTTGGATTTCAATTGAAATTGTGAAAAATGTGTGCTTTGTGAAAGGTGTTGTTGCCTGATGTGAAAATGTAAGATGTTTTCCTACCCAGACTAACCATGTAAATGGATGAAGAGAAGCGGTAATGTGATTATGCATGTTAAAGTGATTTTAAGCCATGAAGCTATGTGCAGATATTGTATGTAGGAGTGGGCAGTGATAGTATTGGTATCACTCCAATCTATAGAGCTTATACACAGAGTTTTAAATCCATTTATAAATATGTCACACAAAATGCATCTTGTGTGAGGAAGTAGAAGGTAATGCTTCTTTATATTTACAGTTAAATCTGAAGTATAGAGAAGGCAAAAATCTTCATTTCTTACTAAGTCAGGGTAAAAAACAAGGGATCCTAAATCTTGACATGGTGAGTTTCTATTACACGTTGCTCTGCCTGAACAGGTAACTTAGATTGTTTTCAAAATAGCAGCAACTTGGAGTGGAAAATGGCCTTTCTTTGAAAACATATATATTTTATAGAAAAGCAGATATGAATTCAGAAAACAAGCCAGTAATCTTACAGTGGAAAGTATGTATGTGTGTGTGGTGGAGAAGGAGGTAGGGGAGAATCAAATTTGTATTTAATGACCCCGGCTTTACTCCTGTTCTATCACCACGGCAGTCAATATACTTAGTTCACTAATTAGGCGATCACAGACACTTTTTTTACTTTACTATAGGGCCTAGAAAACTCAATACTTATTTTCCTAAGTCTTTCTGACAGTAGGGGTAGTGATATGTCATTTCTCAGACTAATTAATTATATGTGATTACTGGGGGTGAGTCTAGAACTTTTATTTTTTTTCCAAATAGAAGAAACAGTTGAAACTAATGAAATTTTTTTTATTCTTCTGCTTTGATTCCAGATATAATTTTGAGTTGGAGGTACCATGTTGCTCATGGCAAAGTCATGAGCATAAAATAAAGGCCAACAGAACAAAGAAAGACCATCACACCCTCACTCACACCAGCTAGCTCTAAAATAACACCATCAGCTGCCTGTCTCCAGGTTATGCATTTTGAGAAAATAATACCTCCTTATTTACAGCTGAATGTATGTTGAAATTCTAGAGCCAATTATATAATTTGCAAGTTGGACTTGCAACTAAATTTCCCAGATATGGTGGTAAAATGGGAGAGAGTCCATTTTAGAGAGCCCAACAGAGTTGACAGGACAATTAGCTAAGAAACATGCGCACGGTTGTGGTAGAGGCTGACACAGAGGAGACTTTTCTGTGCCTTCTTCTCCATCACCACTACGTCCTCCTGCTTTCTGGGAGACTGTTATACCCACAGCATTGCTAAATGGAGCAAAAAATTCTTTCCTGGGCAGATCTCAAGGTTAGGCATAGATTTGCATTTGGGCTGGATGAATGAGTGAAAGATGAATAGACTTTCAAGTTCTAAATAAGAAAAATGAATTGGATAATACTGTCTATAGAACTCATCAATCATGTTTTTCTAGACTCTTCCTTCACCTTAATTATTCTGGCACCCTGCTTAGGTCCTTCATCTGAGCACTTAACTCAAGAATACTTCAAAGCTCAGTTGGGTGCTGCCGTCCCTCCTCAGGTTGGGTGTGCATGTGAAAATGTGTATATGCTGGCTAAAGCTTAATTTTTTTTCTTTTTATAGAAGTATTTATATTTGAATAGGAGATTCTTGAAGCTATAAGGCCTTTAAAGTGTGACAGAGCAATATTTCATAGATATGGTTTCCAGCACTCTGACGGATGGTAAATAATGCCATTTGTGTGTCTTACTTTACAGGAAGTAAAAGAAAGACAGATACTCTGCGTTTTTATGTGCTTGACCTAATAAGAAGCATTATTTAAGTACAAAACCAGCTCGGGTACTCTCGTCTTTAATGCAGGCATAGTGATTCATTGACAGCCTTGATTGTGAAGATTTTAAGTGATGCTGATGGCCTAAACTTTTATGATTTTTGCCTTGATTATTTATAGGTTATAAAGAGAACAGATTCTTTGAAGCAGAAGAAAACATTGGTTCCAAGAGCCGAGACTCATTTGCTGATTTTTCAAGGCTAATCACATAACGCTTGCTTACAGATCCGGCTCAGCCGTTTTCAGGACTGGACAGCGACAAGCAGGGCTAACTAGGCAGCACCTCAGGGAAGAAAGGTCTAAGTCTAGAGAGAAAATCTGTGTTTACTCAGATTGGAGAAAAGAGAAAACAAGATTAAAAAAAGAGTGCATTTTAAAAAATAAATACTATTAACTTTTTTCCTTTAGCAATTGAGTAGGATTTTTCTTGTTTTAATGTAAATCAATTATTTCCAGCTATGCCACCACCATATAATCAAAGCTGGAGTGCACAGATTTCATGCCTCGGTTTTTTTCTTGATTCTTTCCATGGATTTTTATGGAACTGAAGCTAAACCCTTTTCTCTCTTCTCCTCCCCCAGTGCAATGAAAGCACTGGTCTCAGGCAGGAAATCTCACCCGAGTGGAGAAAGGTGGAGCCCCAGGAAGGGGTGATGCATCTCCCCATTTTCTTCAGTGTTTCCTCCCACTGCTGATCAAACCCTAATTTATTGTTCAGACCATGTGTGTGCCTTTCTCTAAGTATATTTATTCTGATGTGAAATCATTTCTATGAGCACTGTTGATATCGTTGTAACTGTTTACTGAGTGCATTTTCTTTTTTTGCAAAAGGGTTATGACAGTGTCTATCCAAATCAGCATTTTGCCTGATTCCATTAAGCAGCGGCGTAGGAAAAACAGAACAGAAAGCTTAGTCATAATCATGCTGGCACATGCTTGTGTGTGTATATACAAACATACGTATACATATATTCATATATTAGATGCCATGACACCTAGAGGGGAGGTAACCCAGGGATTGGCTGGCTATGGTGTGTATATAATCAGGAATATTTGATTTGTTAAGTTTATTTATATCTTACCTTTTTCCATTTTCACAATAAAATCATTTACATGAAGGTTGATGCTAAACAAGGAAATGAATATGATGAGTATCAGAACCAAGGAAATGAACAGGCAGTGCCTTGCGCCAGTTTAGCTGAGAAATATATTCTTGCTGTAATTAAACATCAAACTTGCCTCTGAGCTTCCTCAGTAGAAGCAAGTGCCAGAGGCTCTGCTCGCAATGCCCCTGTGAGGGGCTTGCAGTCATGGTCTGTGTGGAGGATTTGGGCACTTCGACAAGGAGAGTTGCTCCTTCTTTCACTGCCCTGCCCAGCAGTGACAAGACATGCTTATGGCAGACTGTAGTGAGCAAAACCGAATCACAAGGACAGAGAGCCCAACACATTTGCCTGAACTGTTTTCTAGAGAATAAAAGCAGGGATGAACAGTTTTAGATTTGAGTATTTTTAGATTAAAAATACTTTGTTATGAGTGGTGACAGTAGGGAGAATAGTGCTTCACTGAATACTCCTTACCTGTTATCTCTTCATCAGGTATTATTTATATGATATCAACTCTTCCCAACAAGCCTAAAGAAATTCCACTGTCATCATAGAGCAAAGAAAACTGAGGCTCTAGAAAGGCTAAAGAATTTGCTGAAGGTCACCCAAGTAGTAAGAAACAGAACCAGGATTTAAACTCAGATCCAATTAAATTCCTATGGTTTTATTTATTGAACTGCAGAGCGTTCTGTGTGCCATAACAATGGGGCATATTCTCACGCTGATTATGGCACAGGCATCTGGGATATTCCATAGCGATCCAACCCCTGTAACATCAAGGCCTCACAGTCTATGCGAGGGAGAGCCCATTCAAACAGAGGTCTTGTAAGGGAAGTGCTGCAGGCCCAGGGAATCTATTGTGTACAGGGAATTTTAAACCCACACAAGGACAGCCTGGCTGTTCCATTTTCTATGAAGCTGGGAAGTAGTACTGAGTTCCTCAGATCATTCTTCTCCTTGCTCTTTCCTATAATTTCAAAATCATGCAAGAGTCAAGGGATTTCACACTTTCCAGCCCCCACATCTATATCTATATTTATATTTCTATTTATATGTCTATATATTTAAATCTATCCATGTATCTGTGATCTATCTACATGTCTACCTGTCATCTATCTATCTATCTATCTATCTATCTGTCTATCTATCATCTCTCTACCATCTATCTGTCTCTTATCTATCTATCTGTCAGTCGTCCATCATCAATCTTAAATATGTTGAGAGAGAGAGAGAGAGACATACTCTGAAAGTTCTCTACAGCACCCTGACTACTAAGGGAAGTTACTAAATACAATAAGGGACAGGATGCATATTTGTGAGGGCAGAAGAGCATCTTATTTCCCAACCGGAGCGTGGAGCCCCGTGGAGCTCTAAGTGAGCCAATGTTTCAAACCTCCCTAATGCTCTGTGTTCAACGGCTCCCAGGGAGGCACTGTCTCTACGTCTGGCCTGCACTGTCACAGCAAGTCCTGAGGCTTTGCGTCAGAAAGGGCTTCCAAACCAGGAGGGCTGTGAGAGGAAAAGGGAGACGCCTTTTCTTGGGATTGGTGGGACTGAACTAACTTAGAGTCTGGATTTAAATAAAAAGGCCACATGGCTGCATTCTCTGCAAGGTTTGAATTTGGCCCAAACTGAGAAGTGGATGTGCCTCCCGGAGCAGGTTTATCTTGAAAAGGAGAAACAACTGGGGTTAAGCTGAGTCCCTCAGGAGGCCAAGAGTCCTTCCTTTCCGGGTGCCACTCGTGTCGGGCTGGCCCCAGGCAGGGGTTCCAACGGCATCTCCCTTCCCCGACTCTCCAGCATTCACGGTCCTTCCTGCTTCTCTGCTCATCACTGGGGTTGACTCAATTCAGAGCACTGGCCAGTAATTGTCTCCGAAGGTGACAAGGGCAGCCCGCGCAGTGGCTCAGGACATGGGAAGAGGCCTCATTTCCTGCATTTGGAGGGATGGACTCGGCCTGAATTCTGTCTGGAGTGGAGTTTGACAGATGCTTGTAATAACTGTCTCTCACACCACACAAAATCAGCAACTGTCTGTGCAGGAGACTGGCTGCCTTCCATTTGCTAGAAAAGAAGCCAGAGAAATAGCCCTAAAAATCAGTGTGGAGGGTTTGGATTAGCCAACTGGGGTCTTTTCTGATGTGGGTAGACCGGGAAAGCCTTTTTCAGGAAGAGGGAGCACCTCCCGCTTGGTGCCTCCGGAGTTTGTCTCGCCTGACCTTATAAACGGTCTCGTCGGAAAGGACCAGGAATGCAGCTCCACGCAGCCCCACGCAGTGCATGGCAGGCACGTCCTGGACCCATGCAAGGTGACTGACGTGTGGTCACTCTCCTTCATCTGGCAACAAGCCTGAGAGGCGATGCAGGTGAGAACCTCAGAGAAGACTGCACAAGCTCTCACAACCGTGCACACAGGGAGATAATGGTTCACACGCACAGGGCCCTTGTGATCTGCCAGGAAACTCTAAGCAGGAACGGGCAGGACAGAAGTGGTGGCCTTCAAGCCCGGGTGAGAGCTGCTACTTACCTTTCCCTGAGCCTGGTGACCCCTACTGGACATACGCCCTGGACAGAAAATGAAGTCTACGGGTGAACTGAAAGTGAGTCCCAAACAGCCCTACCTAGGGACCCCTCTCCTCCGCAAACAGAAAAAGGAAGATTTCTCCTTGTTCTGCAAGAACAGCCCTTGTCCTTCGGCAAGACACTCAGAGACCCGCAGGCAGGCAGTGAGGCCAGCGTCTCCAGCCCAGGCCGCAGGAGTGACAGTCGACAGTCTGGGGTTGAGGAGCGGTGCACACGCATCAGTTGGAGCTGCTTTCAGCAGCTGATGAAATAATCACTGGCCAACAGTAACTTCAACAAATAGCACTTTCCATTTTTCACATAATGAAAACTCAGAAGTCGGGTGATGGCTCAGCGGTGTCAGACCTGAATCTCTGACGTCTTCTGCTTTGCTTGTCATATGGTCTCCACGGCCCTGGACATTACATCCTCGTTCAAGACAGAGAGAAGTTGAAGGAGGCGGAGGTTTTCTCTTTACCGAGAAGGCGAACGTTGCCTGGCGTCTCATGGCTGAGGGCTGGGTCGCATGATGAACCTGAGCTGTGAGGCTGAGTGGGCGACCTCCTAGGCTTTGTAGTGGAAAGTCACTGGGGGAGAGGAGGCTGGGAATGGACACTGGTCAGCCAACTAGGAAGCCTAGACACTCTCAGGAAAGTGCCAGGAAAATAAATTTTACAAAGCACTGAGCTCCTGTTAGCTGAGGGAAGATAGGAGGGGAAAGTTGAGTCAGACCCTCAGAGAGGAAGAATTCAGGGTGAGTCTACAGAGTGATGTGAAAGTAAATTTATTAAGAAAGTAAAGAAATGAAAGGCTACTCCACAGGCAGAGCAGGGAGCTCCCAAAAGCAAGAGGAGGAACACATCCGCCTCAGGTCCAATGCCTGTTTATATATAAAATAGAAAAGCAAAAATCATGGGGCAGGGGTAACATGCTCCACTGCAAGGTTTGTGAGAAAGCTTTGTTCATCTCGTGTAAATACTGTCTTCCACAAGAATCTGTGTATTATCTTTAATGAGAAACTTATTTGAAAATTAAAGGCCGGGCGCGGTGGCTCAGGCCTGTAACCCCAGCACTTTGGGAGGCCGAGACGGGCGGATCACGAGGTCAGGAGATCGAGACCATCCTGGCTAACACGGTGAAACCCCGTCTCTACTAAAAATACAAAAAACTAGCCGGGCGAGGTGGCGGCACCTGTAGTCCCAGCTACTCGGGAGGCTGAGGCAGGAGAATGGCGTGAACCCGGGAGGCGGAGCTTGCAGTGAGCTGAGATCCAGCCACTGCACTCCAGCCTGGGCGACAGAGCCAGACTCCGTCTCAAAAAAAAAAAAAAAAAAAAAAACAAAACTAAGAATATTTTTGCTCTTAAGCTATCAGGACATGAGGACCTGTCCCGGGTCTGTGAAGTCCCGGATCTCTCTAGTAAACATTATTAACTTGTTCCCTTAGCTGCCACCATTTTGTAACTGGGAATGCCTGACTTCCTGGGAGCACAGCCCAGGGGGCCTCAGCCGAGTTCTCTCCAGCCCCTGTTCAAGATGGAGCCTCTCTGGTTCCAACGCCTCTGTCACATTCATACTTACCCTCAGCTGCTCCCTCCCCAGCCCCCAGAGCCTGAGGAGAAGCACAGGGGATCCCTCCCCCACACCACTGGGTTTCCTGCCCACACAGCCCTCCTGTAGTCTCAAAACAAGATAGTTTATTAAAGGACTCAGAGAGCCCCACCTTAGGTGGCTCTGTTTACAGCTTGAGGACTATAAACCAAATACAAACAAATAAAAATTATGAACCCCTAAATCAATTAATGGATCTTCCCTTCAGCCAAGGGCACTCCAAAGTTAACCTGAAAAATTAGTTGGAAATGGGCGTTGGACATGCCTCATTATACCCTCCTCCCTTTTTGGAATTCACGCCCAGCTGACCCGCATCAGCTTCAACACAGGGACCTAAGACTGACAGAAGGACTGTGAGTCCGGTGAGAGACATTTACAGTCTGTTCTCTCTGACGCGTGGTACCTGGAGGCTTCACCTGCCTGAGAAAACCTTGGTCTCTACAGCTTCTTTTGGTAACCCAGACGTTCCTTTCTACGGACTCCACGTCTTTCGTTAATAACCAGCTGCCAATAGGAAAGGCTTTGAATCTGCCTGTGACCTGGAAGCCGCTCCCTGACTTTTCGGTTGTCCCACGTTTCCATCTAGAACCCACGCACATCTTACACGTGATGATGGATGCCGCGTGTCTCCCTCAAGTGTACGAAACCAGGCTGGGCCCCTCCTGGTGTCCTGGCGCTGAGTCAGGCCATTGGTAACTCATATTTTGCTCAGAATAAATCTCTTCAAATATTTCAGACTTCAACTCTTTTCATGGACAGAAGTAAACTCTGACTTTTTTGTCTTCTTGCTCAAATTCCTTTCTAAGGGATCTGGGGAGTCATGCCCTACAGATTATAAAATCTAGCTAGGAAGATTTGCAGTAATCTGGTACAACGTGACTTATTTCCAAACTGACTCGGAATAGCATCACATGACACAATCATTTTGCAAAATTACCCAAACACGACTGTTTTGACACTTTTCTTTTTCTTTTTTCTTTTTTTTTTTTCTTTTTCTTTTTTTTTTTTTTTGACAGTCTCACTCTGTCATCCAGGAGTGCAGTGGTGAGATCTCAGTTCACTGCAGCCTGAATCTTGTGGACTCAGGTGGTCACCTCACCTCAGCCTCCCAAGTAGCTGGGACCACAGGTATGCAGTAGGCGCTCACCTAATTTTTGTGTTTTTTGTAGAGATGGGGTTTCACCCCAGGCTGGTCTTGAACTGCTGAGCATAAGAGCTGTCTCCGCCTCAGCCTCCCAAAGCGCTGGGATCACAGACATGAGCCGCCGTGCCTGGATTTTCATGCTTTTCAAGGAAGTTCTTGTACAATCTAGAGGCTGCTTACGCTCCCAACTGCTCTCCCAGGAGGTGCCGCAGTTCTTTGTGGGGTTAGCTGACGTCGTCTCTCCACAGCTGGTGCCCAAACAGGAAGAGCGATCAGGGCTTCTTCTCGGATCAGGACGGTGTTTTCATCCCAGAGGGGCCTGCGGGGGCCTATGGGGAGGAACCTGCCTGCTCCTTCCAAGATGGGGGCTGGGGAGAGTCTCCCAGCTCTGCAGCTGGCACTCAGAGCCTGGGTGTATGCAAGATGCTCTCAGCACCTGCCTGCTCTTCCAACTTCAAGTGCGGGCGAGGGTTATTGGTGAGGTCTCCAGGACCAGACTGAAGTCTATGAACTAGGCAGGATGCAAAACCACCACGAGCAGAGGCCTGTGTGCGAATGCACACGTGGTATCTGATGGCCTAATTATATCATACCTTTGCAGGGAGGTACCGGAAATTTGCCTTGAAGACAGGACCAAAGGAGCAATCAGTTAAGAAAACCACTCACCTCCAAGGATCTGGAGAAAGCAATTTAGTCCCTGCTCCGTATTCTGGGCATGTTCAACTCTGTATTCCCCAAGCTTTCCCCAAGTTTTGTGAGATGCGTTTGCAGCAGAGACGTGGGTAGCTCATCTGTGAGAGGGACGGGCACCGGGAGCCCTCAGGAGGCTGTGGAAAGGAGGGTGGGGTCACCGGGGTGTGCAGGTTTGGCAGGAGAGGCTGCGAGGGCCCTGCGTGGCTCTGTCTCCAGCTGTCTCTGTCCCCAGGAACCCCAACCTGGCTGGCATCGAAATTCTGGCCACACCATGGCAGCTTCCCTCCAGCCAGTGGGGAGAGGGCATATTTTACCGAGACTGAAGCTGATTCTTCCACGAATGACCTTGATGAAGGCGGGAGCCCTGAAGGGCGTCTGTGACTCAAAGCAGCGGCAACAGCGAGTGAGGTTATCGCAGAGACGCTGACGGGCAGAGGCAGATGTGCTCACTTCGACACATGTCACAGACACTTGCCCGGAGGTATTTCATTAAAATCCAGGAAGCCACAGCAGTAATTCCTTCTCTTTTCAAGCCTCTGAAAAGTCTTTGTCAGAGCTGCACATTGCTAATAATCAGGGGAATGCAGATTAAAGCCACAGCATCACTTCACATTCGTTAGAATGGCTATAATGGCATGGAGGACAGTTTGTAAAATACATTAAGCCAGACACAGAAAGACAAATGTGCATGATCTCACACATCTGTGGAATCTAAGAAATGATGTCATGCAGGCAGAGAGTGGAATGGTGGTTGCCAGGGGATGGGAGAAGAAGAAATGTTGGTCAAAGGGTACAAAGTTCTGGTTAGACAGGAGGTATAAATTTTAGACATTTATTGCACAGCATGGTGACCATGGTTAATAATAACGTATTGTATATTTAAAAATTGCTAAAAGAGTGTATTTTAAATGTTCTCACCACAAAAACATAAGTAGGTCAGGTGATGGATATGTTAATTAACTTGATTTACTCTTTCTACAATGTAAACATGTAGCAAAACAACACATTACATCTGTAAACCCTGAAAATCTGAGACAGAACTCAGTTAATTTAGAGAGTTTATTGTGTCAAGGTTAAAAGGATGCGTGCCTGTGAGACAGCCTTGGGTGGTCCTGATGACGTGTGTCCGAGGTGGTTGGGGCACAGGTTGATTTTATACATTTTTGGGAGATACGAGACGTTAATCAGTATGTGTAAGATGTACACTGGTTCAGCCTGGAAAGACTGAAAACTCGAGGTGAAGGTGGGACAGCTAGAAATGGGGAGGGGTCTTCTAGGTCACAGGCAGATAAAAGACAAATAGTCGCATTCTTTTGAGTTTCTGATAAGCCTCTCCAAATAAGGCAGCCAGATATGCATCTATCTCAGTGAGCAGAGGGATGACTGAATAAAATGGGAGACAGGTTTGCCCTGAGCAGTTTCCAGCTTGACTTTTCCCTTTAGCTTAGTGAATTCAGGCCCCAAGATTTATCTCCCTTTTACATTGGCCTCCCCGCTTTCCTTTTACATTGGCCTGCCTCCTTTTCTTTCAAAATTTTTGGAGAAACTTTTTTGAAAGAAAATGAGTCTCTGGTCTCAAGTTTCATCTGATCTCTCATGGCTAGGATGGTTTATTCTTAAATGGATAGTCCCAAGTTATTAGAAAAGCTCATTTTTAAAATTTTTTATTTTTTGAGATGGAGTTTCACTCCTGTTCCCCAGGTTGGAGTGCAATGACGCCATCTTGGCTCACTGCAACCTCCACCTCCTGGGTTCAAGCAATTCTCCTGCCTCAGCCTCCCAAGTAGCTGGGATTACAGGTGCCCGCAACCACACCGGGCTAATTTTTGTATTTTTAGTAGAGACAGGGGTTCATCACATTGGCCAAGCTGGTCTTGAACTCCTGAGCTCAGGTGATCCACCCACCTCGGCTTCCCAAAGTGCTGGGATTACAGGCGTGAGCCACCGCACCCAGCCCAGAAGCTCATTTTTAGCAGGTTGTGAAGTCTCATGTCCTGTGAAGAGAAAATAGAAGGAAGAAGAGAGAAAATCAACAACAAACAAAAGAACAATCCAGGAAAATCAATATATGCATGTCACTCTGAAGTCCATACATCAGTAGGCAGGTATGAAAGTGGCTTATGTATGTAAATAGGTTGCTGTTATCTTCTTTCTTCTGAAGTTGTCTAGCTTCAGTTTGCAGGGTTTTACAAAAGCACAGCTTAGTTTTCAGTCACTCCAAATTAGAAAAAATGGGGGAAAAAAGAAAAACAAACTTGAAAACCTTATATTGAAGACTTGTAGCAAAGAAAAATTAGAATTTGGTTCAAACTGTAGAAAACAATTAAATAGAAAAACACTAAGCAAGACTAGAATCTAACAACAGGTGTACTATAGATTTTGAAACATAATTTTTCTCCAGTTTTCCATTTTTACTAAAGACAAATTATGGTAAGACTGATTTGCTTTATTACACTTGGCTTGATTATTTGTATACAATGCAGCAAGAATAATCATTTTTTCAAAAGGCTTTTCAATTGGCTTTGCTGTAACTTTGTTCCATAGAAGGAATCTCAGATAAGACTTTTTAAAGGCTGAGCCCAGCCATGGATTTGTAGCATCAAATACCTGTGAGTTGGGTGATCCTGTTCCTTGAGGTCCAAGATGGACGTGGGGCTCCTGGACCTGTTAGAAGTGCCATTCTTTACTAACCACACGTCAGGAACCCTGTACAGGGACTGTGCAGACAAGATATGAAACCAGTTTTCTCAAAGGGCTTTTATTGGATCCATAAGTCAAATTGGATTCCTTGAAGGAAAGCACACCGTTCCAGTCAGAGTCTCGGGAAAACAACTTGTTTCTCCAATCGTGTCCTCTTACAAACGAAAACAGATTCTTATGGCACTGATGCAAATAACTATATTGCCATAAGTTAAGAATGCTCACAAATTCTGCAGCTGGAAAGAAACAAGAACGCTCCAAATTTTGTTCATAGGAGTATACTAAACTGTTAAAAGAGGTCAATAGCCTAAAAGAAAAGTTTCCTTCACTAAAAAAAAGAAAAGGAAACAAAAGTTAACAATGCTTTAAGCAGAAAGTCAGACAGGTTCCTTCAATCCTCTATAAGGTCAGTCCATGTAGTTAAGTTCTGGTTGCGCTTGATCTTCACGAACATTTCAGCTCTCCGTGAGTCCTGAGCGTTTTTCTTCTATTCCAATGTCACAATCTCCAAAGTTATCAGAAGCTTGTATTCAAGAGGACCTATTAGAGTTTTACAGCTGATTATGAAAACAACTTCTAAAGAGGACCAAAACAAGACAACAGTTGTCCATGGATGACAAAAAGTTTGAGGAAAGCCATAGTCAAGGATATGATTGACAAGGAGACGTGTTACCTCTGTGGTACACAATAATTTAACATAATGATTATAATTATTACTGATAATGTACATTAAGTCATATAAGAATTGTAGAAGTTTTTCATAATTTTGGAACACATACTAATAGCATATTTATAAAAATACAGCCCAAAGAAAACCAAACACCATTTCATATTTGACAATGCTTCTTGTATAATTTTTGTAACAAATAAACCAAATTATGTTATTTTTTGGACTTTAGGGAACCTAGTATCTTAAAGGATTAATTAAGTCAGAAAAAGGCATAATTTATAGGTTGATTTTGGAAAGTGTGTCAAATATCAAAGGTTTAAAACATTTGATATCACAGGTCACTGTAAAATAAGTCATTCATTGGACCAAAGTGATAACTAAAGGATTTTGACAAAAGACAAAAGCAGTTATTCTTTGGGAGAAGTCACTTAATTTTCCAAAGAAGAAAACCTAATAAAAACAGCACGAAGCCAATAAAATTTGTTTTTTTAATTTTATAAACAATCTATAAAATTTAAATATGGACCACAAGATATAACTTCCATAAGCTTTTTATAAACTTTATAGCCTTTATTAAGGAGTCAGTTAATACTTTAAGAAAACCTTGTTACTCTGACAGGGCCTCATCTGCTGGTCTTGCATCAGTGTGCTTTTGACATTAATGATTACCTGATAGAGAAACATAACTTATTTTATCTCTCAAAATCAGCCCTTACAATCTCACATGCCCACCTCTTCCACTCCTACTTTGTAGCTCTCATCTGCCATCACTCATGCCAAGGTCAAATCCTCTCACAGCACAAGGTAACCTCTGGTACCTGCAAACCACAGTGGCCAGGACATGCAGTACAGGAAAACAGAGCTTTAGACCTAAGACGAATTTGTCCGTGACTCCACAAAGAAAACAGGGCACTCCAAAAGGGGTGAGGGGTGCATTTGTTCTGGATTCTTTAAAGAAGTTCAAGTCAATGGAAGCCTTCTCTAGATTTTTTGGTACTGCAGATGGCAAAGGGGGAAGGAGGTATAGAGTGGAAGAAAAGTAAATAAAAGAACATTTGTTTTTTCTTAAGACAGGAAGCAAACACAGAAACCAAGCACATGGCTTTTTGTTTGTTTGTTTTCTGTTTTGTTTATCTCTTTGGCAGCTGCGAGGAATTTTGGCCAAATTAGAGAGGCTTTGTTAACCGTAATTCAGAATTCTCGCTTGGATTTGACCAAGTCAGGTAGTGTTGGTTAAATCTGCTGAGGATAGACCGAAACAAACAACAGTGCTCTAACGGTAAGGAGAAATTAAGACCAGCTGGTTCTTAAAGTTTAACCAGGACAAAACCCCAATTCAGCTACTTACCTAGGGATGGGTCTCGGGCTGAAGACTGCTTCCTATCATCCTAAAAGCAGAAAAAAATAAAAACAAAAATAATACCTAGAATTCTTCTTCCTTGCTGGGAATGAACTCAAACTCCATAAAAGAGTTACCTGCCTTCCATTGCCATGGAAACCTTCCTTCAGAGGTGGAATTGTGGTCACTTGCACCCTGCAGACCTGCTCCACAATCCTGACACCTGTCACTCCTGGGGCTTGCTCATCCAGCACATTCAAAATTGTTAGACAAAGCAGGACCGGACCCCTTCCAGAGTGAGGCAAGCCTGCTTGGCATGATGCAGCCCTTGCCTAGCCACATAATAAAATAAATTTGATGATTTAGCAGCAATAAAATAAAGATGCACTTTCTAACAAGGTGATTTGCATGATTATTCTTTCCTTTACAACTCTTCTGACTGAAAAATATATATAAAGATAATTCTGATAGCTTAAATATATTTGTAAGAGTCAGTGAACTGGTCTGTCCCCTGGGGAGCTGGGGGAGGAGCTTGGATAGAGGTGCAGGTAAGAAAGAAGTGGGCAGAGGCTTTTGCTTCCCAAGCTTTTGATGGTTCCAAGAAAGAAGAGCTTTGCTGTGGGGAGGACTTGGGAGCAGGAGCTGCAGTCAAGACATGCAATCAACTCCAGTCACAGAAGCAACCTCTGTGTGATAAACAAACATCCCTCAAGGCAGTGACAGCTGGCTAGGCTGAGATGGCTGGAGCAGGCTGCTCTCCACCTCCCTGAGGGCACAAGCTACAGCTGCAGGAACTTGGATGAGACTTCAAGAAGGGTTCCCACCGGGGCCTGGAGACCAGGGCTCAGCCAGCCCAGGAAGTCCGTGACCAGGGATGGGTGTGTCTATGGGTCCTGCCCATAAGTAGTGCAGGCACCCGCCGATCCAGCAGCCCCTGCAAGGCTGTCTGAGGTTAAGATGAGGGCAGAGGGATTCACTTGAAGGCATGAAATTTAAAGGCTGTTCAATTATTGCTCCTCTCTCTGACCTCATATTTCAATTCCTGTGAGGAAATCAATAACTCAGGAAAGTGAGAGAGAGGAGGAGAGAGGGTGTGAGAGCCAGAAACTAGGAGCTGGCCAACAGAGGGACTCAGCTCTCTGTGGCAGGATACACTGGCCATGCTGACAGTCACTCAGGGCTGGCCACTGGCACCAGCTGGCTTTCCCCAAATGTCCAGGCACCCCCACTCCTTCCACACCCTCAGCCTCTTCCCAGTTTGATCAGGGAAACTTGGCTCTCATTCATGCTAACTGGAGCCAATGTGCTAAAGCAAATTTTTTTTTTTTTTTTTTTTTTTTTGCAAAATTCATGCAAAGTTCAAAGCCAAAAATGGTATAATTCCGTTTAAAGTGTCACAGACAGAAAACATTTCTGGAATGTTGAAGTAAGGATCTCTGAGAGTCTAATCCTCCAAAAACCAATGAGAACATTGCAAAAACTATTTTTAAAAATCAACTTTTCAGAGCATTGAAATCAACCAAAGGCTTGCCACAATCCAAAGGTTATCTGCTCAAGAAGCATGGGTGACTCTGGGCGAGAGCAGTGAGCTTGGTGGTGCTGTAACTTGGCCTTTGTCATCCCCTTCCCCAGCACTGCAGTTGCCTTGAAAGTCAACCTCATAACTAAGATATCCGGGAAAACCAACAGCCTATCGATCGCTGGAGGGGAGAAATGAATCTGAAGCTTCCTCAAATCACCAAACCCAGAAAATTGTCACTACCGATCTTTCTAGCAGCTCCCTCCAAAGGCTTAATCTCAACTATGTTTGTATCTGATCTCATAGTTCCCTCTATGTGAATATCCTTATTAACAAGATATTTGTCAAAAACAATTAGTGAAAATCGTTTAAAGCCACAGTTGGCAAAAGTGGTGGCACCAACAGAGGCTGACAAGAGGTTATAGGCCCTACACCTTGAAAGGGAAAAGGCACAGGGAACCTCAGACTTACTTCTGAAAATCAGGAAGAATACGTACATTTGCAGGCTCTGTGCATGTCTAGGAAAGGCCTGAGAACGCCCCATTCTCTCCCCTCTGAGTGATCTCGAGGACCTGCACAAGCAGGATGTGGAGGATAAGAACGGCCGAGCTGTAAGCTGCCAGCCGAATCACTGAAGGCGTATCCCAGCACCCAAGGAGCCCTGGCTCCCCGAAGAATCTATGGAAAGAAGAGCAAGTTAAACTTGAAGCAAGCTGAAGGAAGTAAATCATTAACATTAGGGCAGAAATACATAAAATTCCAAACAAACCAAAAAAGGAGAAAGTTAATTAAATAAAAAGTTGGTTCCTTGAAAACAAAAAGAAAATTGATGTATCTTTAGACAATAAGACCAAGCAAAAAAGAAGAGCACTAATATATAGAATGAAATACAGGACTTCACTACTGATCTCGTGAGTATACAATATGCCCAAAATTAGACATCTTATAGGAAGTGAACGAATTTCTTAAAGACACACAAATTATCAAAACGTGCTTGAAAAATAGATAACCTGAATTTTTGTATGTCTACTAAAGAAATTAAGATTGTAGTCAAAAATTTTCCAAAAAGAGGAAATTCCATTCTGAGATGATTTTACTGGCAAATTGTACCAAACATTTATGGAAGAAATAATACAGATTTCAAACATTGTCTTCCAGAACATAAAAGAGGACTGGGTAATTCCAAACTCATTCTATGAACCTAGCATTATTCTAATATCATAACCAGAAAAATACAGTACAAGATAATAAAATTACAAACCAATAACCAACATGGACATGAAAATTATCAACAAAGTATTAGATAACCAAACTACATATATGTGTGTGTGTGTATATATATGTGTGTACATATTATATATGTGTGTATATATATTATAGAGAGAGAGAGAGAGAAAGAAAAAATGAAAGAGAGAGAGAGAAAGAGAGAGAGAGATTATAGATAACAACCAAGTAGAATTTATCCCAGAAAAGAAGGTTTGGTTTAACATTTGAAGATCAGTTAATGTAATTATATAATCAATTAATATAATTCACCTTGTTAACAAACTAAATTAAAAAAAAAAAATGAAAACCCGTATGATCACCATATAGATTCAGAAAAACATTCAACAGTGTTAAACATCCAGTCACGGTAAATGCTCTCAAGCAAATTAAAAACAGAAAATTCCTGAACTTAGTTAAGGACAACTATAAGAAACTTAGAGCTAAAGACTTTTGGGTTTGGTCTGGCAGATAAAGAAGTTGGAAGTCATCACTCTCATCCTCACAACAAGAAAATAATTGAACAGGCCGGGCACGGTGGCTCACGCCTGTAATCCCAGCACTTTGGGAGGCCGAGGCAGGCGGATCACGAGGTCAGGAGATCGAGATCATTCTGGTTAACCCGGTGAAACCCTGTCTCAACTAAAAAATACAAAAAATTAGCCAGGCGTGGTGGCGGCACCTGTAGTCCCAGCTACTCCGGAGGCTGAGGCAGGAGAATGGCGTGAACCCGGGAGGCGGAGCTTGCAGTGAGCTGAGATCACGCCACTGCACTCCAGCCTGGGCAACAGAGCAAGACTCCATCTCAAAAAAAAAAGAAAATAATTGAACAAACAAGATCAAAGACTTAAAAACTGCTCCACAAAAGTGAATGTAACGACAAGCGACAGAGTGAAATACAATATTTGCAAGACGCGTCTGATAAAGGACTTGTGTCCAAAATATACACTCTTAAAATTTAACTGAAAACCAACACCCCAATTAAAGAATAAGCAAAAGATCTGAAAAGACACCTCAACACAGATATACTGACGGCAAATCGGCGCGAAACGATACTCAACATCATATGTCATTAGTGAACTGTAAATTCAAACAGCAACGAGATACCGCTACACACCTATCAGATTGGCTAAAATCCAGACAACTGACAACGCCAAAACCTGGTGGGGTTGTGAAGCAACAGGAAGTCTCGCTCATTGCTGTTGGGAGTGTAAAATGGTACAGCCACTTTGGAAGAGAGTTGGACAGTTCTTTAAAAAATGAAACATACTCTTACTATATCAACTTAGAGTCACACTTCTTGGTGTTCACCCAAATGAAATGAAAACTTATTTAAAAAAAAACCTTTACAGTAAGGTTTATAGGAGCTTCATAATTGCCAAAATGAGAGCAATCAAGATGCCTTTCAATAGGTGAATGGATAAAGAATGTCTGGTACATTCAGATAATGGAATATTATTCAGTGATTTAAAAAACGTGAGCTATCAAGTCATAAAACTAAATGGAGCAATCTTAAAACATATGGTTAAGAATCCAAGCTGAAAAGAAAGCACACTGTTTTCCAGCTACATGACATTTTATAAAAGGCAAATGTATGGTCATAGAATGGATATCGGTTATTCTCAGGGGTTCAGGAGGAGGGAAAACGGGATGAGTAGGCAGAACGCAGTGGAGTTTTAGGGCAGGGAAATAATTCTGTAGCATCTGCTAATGGTGAGTGGTCATTATGCATTTACATTAGTCAAAATCCACAGAATACACAACACAGTTTGAATCCTAGCATAATTATGAATTTTAATTAATAATCATATAACGATATTGGCTCCTGGATTATAACAAATGTACCACATGATTCTATATGTTCGTAAGCAGGAATCTGCACAGGAGGGGGGCATATTGGAAGTTGTCTACTTTCCACTCAATTTTTCTACAGAGCTAAAACTGTTCTGAAAAATAAAATCTATTAATAATAATGAAGGCCGGGCGCAGTGGCTCAAGCCTGTAATCCCAGCACTTTGGGAGGCCGAGGCGGGTGGATCACGAGGTCAGGAGATCGAGACTATCCTGGCTAACATGGTGAAACCCCGTCTCTACTAAAAATACAAAAAGTAGCCGGGCGTGGTGGCGGGCGCCTGTAGTCCCAGCTACTCGGAAGGCTGAGGCAGGAGAATGGCGTGAACCTGGGAGGCGGAGCTTGCAGTGAGCCGAGATCGCACCACTGCACTCCAGCCTGGGTGACACAGCGAGACTCCGTCTCAAAAAAAAAAAAAATAAATAAATAAAATAATAATAATAATGAAAAAACTAACATCACGAACATCGAGTGAACGATGAGAGGCTGATTTTTCCCTGTAATATCAGGAACAAGGTAGGAATGTCATCTCTCCTCCTTTCCAGCTCCTTCTGCCAGCGCAAGAGGCCAAGGGGAAAAACAGTAAAAAATAAAATAAAAACTAAAAAGCCACACAGACTGTGAAGGAATTCAGGAATCAGCATCCGTTTACAGGCAACACAATTGTCTATTTTCTAAAAGATACACAGGAAGCTTCAAATAATTGAGTTTGGCAAAATTGTTTCGTACCAGGCCAGTGAATTCCTGTGACAGCCTTTGAACCTCTGAAGTCACTGCTGCTTAAGTGACTGTCTCTCATCTGGGAGAAGAAATCACTCTGTGCCTTGGCCTCGCCAGGTAGCTGGCATACAGTAGATGCTTAATAATTGTCTGTTTGGTGAACGACTTAATTAAAATATGTGTAAGGCAAGGGAATCGAAAAGAATTCCGGATCATTCTTCTGTCTTTTTTTAGAATGGGCAATGCATGCCAAGCACAAGGCAGATACAATTACAGTCTTCATTTTGTCCTGTTTTGTTTTGTTTGTGGAGAAAAGTCTTTCCTGTAAAAAGCGGTGTTTCACTTTCTACATGTGCCATCAGTAATTAACTTAACAGAAGCGAGGGATCTGGAATCCCCCTCAATCCAGGTCCAGGGGGCAGGAGTCGCTTTGAAACAAGGGAGGCGTCATTGCCTGACAGGGTGCTGCTCCCTGATGAGGGTCTACAAAG
This sequence comes from Macaca nemestrina, assembly GCF_043159975.1. NCBI lineage: Eukaryota > Metazoa > Chordata > Mammalia > Primates > Cercopithecidae > Macaca > Macaca nemestrina. The sequence continues at coordinate 63,683,093 of NC_092136.1, read as the reverse complement.
GGGGGCGGCTGGATTTCTAACCTGTGCCCCGGGATGTTCGCACGCCAGGACGAGGCCCAGGGCGCTGTGGCTTTGAAATCAGGCCTGGGCTTGCTTACAGCTCGGCCGTTTGCGAGGTGAGTGGCATCAGGGAATCACTCAGCCTTTAGAGGCTCCTTTTCATCCTCCATCAAATAAGCTTAATTGTAGCACATGCTTCCGAGAATTGTGTGACTGGAAGAAGCAAACACACACGCAGAACAGCACCTGCTAACGTTATTAGCAGAACCTTCTGATGTGAGGTGGTCAAGCTCCTGCTCGGCATCTCTGCGGACTCTGCTAGACTCAGGGGCAAGAAGGGAACTCACAGGGAGGAGGAGAGGACTGAGACAAAAGCAGATTGCACCTTAATGAGAAGTCACTATTTCCCAAGAACATCTGCCAGCTCTCTCCCTGTGCGTGGAGGGAAAGCCAGACTTCACGCCGCTGAAGATAAAGGTGGCAAGGGGAGGGGAGCTGAAAATGCAGTCAGCTGCGGCCACCGCGGGGCCCTCTCTCCTCGGGACCCCAGAAGGCCAGAGGCTTTTCCGGGTCTGTGTCAGAAACTGGAGCCTGAAGTGTGTCCCTGCCCGGGGTCCAGACACGAAAAGCCTGCTGGATCCCCCAGGCTCCCTCAGAGGCCCCGGCACCCAGCCAGAGCCCTTCTGCCCTCGCCCACTCCCTGTCACACCGGCCGCCAATTGCTCAGCCCTCGGTGGCCGGCAGCGTGGGAGCTGACCCGGGTGGATCCCTGCCTCCCTTTGCGTTGTGGCTGATTGAGTTTTCATTGGTAATTCTTATCTGTAATGGAAGCTAATGGCACAGATTCCCAAGAATTATTTGTTGAGTAGAAAGAAAGAGGCACATCGGACTGTTTCTGGAGAAATTAAAGAGCTGGCACCATCAGCAGGCGGCACGGCACTGGTCGGCCTGATGGAGGAAGAGCCTCTTGCAGAGGTGCTGCCACTGTTGGAAACAGCACTGCTCGGACCCTCCATCTCTGCTCTGGACACTTTTAGAACATGCTTCCTCTGGACCTCTGTCTGAGTACCCCGCCTGAGGACAGGTGTCAGGAGGGAGTGCTAAGGTGGCCCAGAACCAGACAGCTGATGGCAGCCAGCACAGGCGGCATTCTCATGCTTCTGTGGGCAGAGAAACAGCTGTGCTGGGAGCTGCGGACCCAGGGCCGCCTCCTCGGGCTTCTCCCTAGCACACAGAACCTCACCCCGGCTGGCTTTATACACCTCATCTTACCTTCCGGCACCTGTGTCTCCAGCGGTACAGTAAGGAAAGTGAACCAGACACAAGCACGGAGCATTCCCAGGGTGCCTGTGCTGCCAGAGGCTTGAGGCTGATGGAAGAGATGGGCAGGATCCTGGCACCGTGCATCTGGGTGCCCTCTGAGTTCAGGGATCCAGGTCTCTGTCTGCATTCTCGCAGCCCTCTCACCAATTGTATGTATATGTGTCATATTTCACAGTTAGGAGAACACGGCAGCTGGAAGAGGGTAAATCACTTCGCCAAGGTCATGTGCTCATCAGGTATTTCAGGTCCAAGTATGAACCCAACCTACGGCCTCATCACTGCTGGGGCAGGGCCCCGAGACGGGGGTGGGAGGGGGACACACCCACTGTCCCCGTCCTCTGGGTTTCTCTAACCTGCCTTCTGCTCCCCTGTCTACAGGATTCCACTGTCTCTCCCCGCCCAGATGAAGCACAGCCTTCCTTTCTTCCAGCTTCTCAGGGACAGCTCCCTCTCTGGTCCTTCTGCCCGGCACCTTCTCTCAGGGCCCTGAGTCTCTTGCAGCCTTAAGTGATTTTGGGTGCCCTAACAGTGTTAATTAACTTTTCTCCCTGAATTCTCTGTCTTCCTTCGAGAGAAGGGAGCAATTACAGGTTTTATGTGAAACAATTACTTGTAATTTGCTTTATGAAACAAAATTATTGATTGACTATTTGGTTTATCATCACAGTTCTCTAGGTAGGCATTGTGTCCAAGTTCTGCACATGGTAAATTTGAGGCTGAGAGAAGCAGCTAACTTACCATCATCTCAGATCATGCTGCCAGTGGGAGGTAGAGCTGGGGTTTAAGCCAGGTCTGTTTGTCTCCTAAGCCTGAAGCCTCCCCATTGGAACCTGGGGCCTCCTGGGCCTCCCACAAGGGCTTGCTGAATAGTTCTGAGGTAGAGCTCAGTCAACCCTTCTTTGGGTCTTCAGCTCCAAAGGAGACAGCCAGCTGCCTTTGTGCTCAGCACAATTTTCCGGTGAAGGTGGGATAGAAGCACAAGGGCGGAGCAGATAAGAGTCCTGATGCACAGTGCTCCCCACCCAGGGCAGCTCTCCTGCCAGGGTCTCAGTGGCCTTGGCAGGTCCCTAGACCTCTCTGGGCCTCAGCTCCCCAAAGTGTAAAATGAGAGTTGATGAGATGAGATGCCAGCACTGCTCCTCTGTGGTGTAGATTGCAGGGCACTCTGAGCTCCTGGAGATTCGAGGAGGTGAGGGTGACAGTCAGCAAAGCCATTGTGGCTTCCTCACAGCTCAGGTTCAGGGGGCCGGGGCCTCTCAGGCAGCTGCGGGCCCTGTAGATGCTCTTTGTTCTTCTCCGTCCCTGTGTCTGATGCTGGCTGTGTCCCAGCATAGTCATCCTCACTGTGATGTGAAGACAGGAAACTGTACCAAGGGTGTGGGTTTGGCTATAACAAATACCTAAAAATTCTTCAGCATGTGGAAGCATTTTGGAGCTGAGTAATGCATATAGGCTAGAAGGGTTTTGATGTGTATGTATGCTAAAAAAAAAAAAAAAAAGAAAGAAAAAAAGCCTGAATTGTTGTGAACACACTCTTAAAGGTAATTCTGGTGGAGGTTCAGTTAGAAAAAAAGGAGAGCTGTAGAGAAATCTTCTGTCTTCTTAGTGAGTTCCAAAGTCATTGTGCACATGATGCTGGTAGGGACGTGGACAACAGCAGCCATTCTGATGAGGTCTCTGATGGAAATGAACATGGCATTGGACAGTGAAGAAAGATGATCCTTATTACAATGGTGAAGAGCTTATCTCACTCGTGTCTGTGCTCTAGAGTTTTGTGGAAGGTGGAACTTGTGAGCAATGAAATTAGATGTTTAGCTGAGGACATTTCTAAGCAAAATGTTGAAGGAGTAGCTTGGCTCCTTCTGACTTCTTATAGTAAAATGCAAGTGGAGACAAATGCATTGAAGGAGAAATTGTTAAGCTAAAAGAAACTAGAAGTTAAAGATTTGGAAAATTCTCAGCCTACTTATCAGGCAATAAATGAGAAAACATGTTTGGAACAGACACTAAAGGTGTGACCAAGTGACTGTTTGATGAGAAGACTAGTATGAATGTGGAACAGAAACTAAAGGTGTGACCAAGTGACTGTCTGATGAGAAGACTAGTATGAATGTGGAACAGACACTAAAGGTGTGACCGAGTGACTGATGAGAAGACTAGTATGAATGTGGAACAGACACTAAAGGTGTTACTGAGTGACTGATGAGAAGACTAGTATGAATGTGGAACAGACACTAAAGGTGTGACTGAGTGACTGTCTGATGAGAAGACTAGTATGAATGTGGAACAGACACTAAAGGTGTTACCGAGTGACTGTTTGATGAGAAGACTAGTATAAATGTGAAACACAAGCTTCAACAACCATCTCAAAGAAAAGCGAGGCATACAGGTGGGATTACACCAACAGAAACACTGCCAGCTGTGGCTAATGACATCATAGAAAACCAGACAAAACGAAGGAAGACTGTCAGACTTCTTATGCCCTACAGGACGAGACCACACATGGATTCAGCTGCAAAAATTCACCATCTTTTAAAACAAGGGAAAAAGGACCCCAAAAGCTCTTATCATCTCTTTCTTTTTGGCAGTTCCTTCCACCATTACCAGCAGCTCCTTCTTTTTCTCTTTTCTTTTTCATCTACAAAAATATCCCTGGTATCACCACACCCTTCTTTGTTTAATAAAGGGTTTATTGAGGGATGGGCAGAGAGTGGTGTGTTCCCAGATTCTAATGAAACTTACACTTGTTCATCTCCAGACACATTTGGTAGACTGATAATGGCACTAAGTTAGTGTGGATAATAGAAAACAATATACATGTAATAACAACACAAGGCAAAAGCTTTGCAATCAAGAGGAACAAACGTATCTTCCTTCACTAGCCAGGCAGCTGGCGACACCTTCCAAAGTCATTAATGGATTAATACATCTCCCTACAGGCCTGTGGTTGGTGATCTGGCCACACGAGTGCCATCCTCAGGGGTTTCAGCAAGAGAATTTGGCTGGAGATGTACCCAGTGTTCAGGCCATGGGCTCTCCTGAGAGGTGTGATGGGTGAGAGGTGGGCACATAATAACAATTTAATAGAGCTTACTACACTATCTTCTCTTTTATCTGGGACAGACAATTAAATCAGGTCCTCCAGGGATGGAGCTGTACCGTCCACAAATTTTAGAGCTCCCAGATGAGTTTCACACGCAGTTTAGACTGAATATTGCCTTAGTAGAGAAACATGTGTAAGACATTATTCTGGAATCATTGGAGGTTATTCTCCAGTCCAGAATCACTTAGGATGTGCGGGCAAATAGCTCTGTTTTCTATGAAAATTGATGTACAATCTAGCGTGGTATGATCTGAAGGTTTAAAAGAAAAGTTGACATCTTTTGCGTGTCATCCTGGAGCAGCAGACATCACATCAGTTATTGAACTATGGGAGCCAGAGGTGCCTCTGAGGTGGCCCTGCAAGCACTGAGCACAGAAGCTTCCCCGATGAGAGCAGGGCATGAGGTGCCAAAGGCTGGGTGTGGTGCTGAAGGAGGGAACCTTCCGTCCTGGAAGAACAACCTCCTCCCTGGCTAGAGCTTTCCCAGCTTTGAGGCTGAGCCTTGGCCCTCTCTGGAACTGAGATGCAAGGTCAGCCTGGCCCCTGGGAAGGGCAGGATAAGGCCAGATGCTCCCAGAAACTGCCCCTGCACTCCCAGTGCAGGCTCTGGGTCCCCAGAATGGTGCCCGTCTGGAAGGGGCTCCTGAGGAGGGAGCCTCTTTCCTGGAAGGCTCAACCCTAGGGCAGCTAGGAGACTGCCAGTGTCTGCGTCTGAGGCAGGGGCTCACCAGATGGCCACCTGTCCTCCGTCTTGCTGTGAGGGCTGTGCTAGCTCATGTCTTATCATTTCCCAGCCACACTTAAAGAGCAGGACAGTTTCCGGGGCTACCTAGATGTGACCCCTCTCCTGCTCTCCCTCACCCCACGTGGGCCATGCTCCATGGATTAGTTCGTGTTCACATTGCTGTGAAGAACTGCCTGAGACTGGGTAATTTATAAATAGGAGGTTTAATTAACTCACAGTTCTGCATAACTAGGGAGGCCTCAGGAACTTACAATCACGGTGGAAAACGAAGGGAAAGAAGGCACATCTTACACCGTGGCAGGAGAGAGAGAGAGAAAGAGAGAGCCCAGGGAAGTGCCACACACTTTTAAACAACCAGATCTCAGGACCCTCCGCAGACCCATGGAGATAACGATTTGAGATGAGATGTGGGTGGGGACACTCAGCCAAACCATATCCCTCCACAGGTCACTCAGTTACTGAGGTCAGGAACCAGCTCATTCCAGGCTGGGCTGTTGGTGAGCAGGCTAGGCCGTCTGCACTGTTGAGTCAGGAGCTGGCAGAAACATCAGGATGTCTGAAATTTTACTGTCTATTCACATCATTAGTTATTGACTGCTGTGTAACAATACTTGACAGCTAAAAACAGCACATATTTCTTACCCCACAGTTTCTGCAGGCCAGGATCCAGGCTGTGGCCCAGGGTTTCCTGATACCGTGATCGAGCTGGTGTCCAGGGCTACAGCTGCCTGAGGAGCTGAGGACCCCGTTCCAGCTCTCCCATGTGGCTGTGGGTAGAGGGCTTTGTGCCTTAGTCCTCAACATGGACCCTTTCTTCAGCTCTCCGTGTCAGTGAGGATGATCTCCTGTGTGTGGAAAGAAGGAAGCATTTCATAGCCTGACCTCACATGCATTAATTATTTAACTTGACTGCCCCCTGGGCAGGAATTCTGAGACCATTTTACAGATTCTGGAAGCCAGTGCCCAGAGAGGTGCATGACAAGTGTTGGAGGGTCTGGGGACAGAGACTCCTCATCCAGTCCCTCCACCCTCCCCAGTGCCCAGGCTGCTACTCTGCACTGGGAACCTGAGAGCCAGGGAGCTGGCCTGGTCCCATTCACCGCCCCACCTTCAGCACACCACTCCCACCCGGGACCTGCTCCGGGCTCTCCCAGCCCTACTGAGTGGCTGTCACTTTGCATGTGACTTTGGCCTGAACCCCACCACACCCTAGCCCAGTCCTGCATTATGTTCCCTCAGGGATGAGATGGGCATCTTTCAGATCAGTCTGGCCAACCAGGGACGCAGGCGCACACTGGTCTCGGAAGAAAGAAGATTTCCGGAATTCCCAAACTCTACCTCATTCCTGCTGTTTAAGAGCATCACCTCACAGAAAATGCACTATTTCCTTTTTTTCTGCAGAGGACCATGAATAAACAGACAGAAAAATATTTTTAAAAATAAAAACAGCCCATAAAAATAAATTTCTAAGTTTATTTCTTTTCCTGTGGGGGAATATGACAGTAAAAGTAAATAAATAAAAAGACTAACTTCCCAGTTAATGGTAGTTTAGCTACCTTGCAGTTAAACAAATCCTCAAGATGGCAACTCATCCAGTTTGCAGAAGCCAAACGTGACAAGAATGTTACAATAAACATATTAAGCACAATAACCGTCGAAAGCAGTTGAGGGAGGTTGTCAGAGTTGGTTTATTGGTTGGTTTGCACAGGTTCAATGACTCAATCGCACATTGCTGTTTTATATCCTCTCTTGTAAGGTTTTCCAGCCTCTGCAGCAAATCTGTGACAATGTGAACACCTGTCCTGAAGAAGCCGCAGGAACACGCCCTCGGTCCTCTTGTCACACCATGAACCCCATTATCAGGTTTGGTCTAAGACGCCACGTGGGTTCTCACCTTCACACAGGAAGAAATTCAAGAGCGAGCTGACAGAGTAACGTGAAAGTAGGTTTAATAAGAACGTAAAGAAATAGAAGAGAGGCTAATGCATAGTCAGCTGGCTATTTTCATGATTATTTCTTGATCATGTACTAAACACGGGGTGGGCTATTCGTGAGTTTTCTGGGAAAGAAGTGGGCAATTCCTGGGACTGAGGGTTCTTCCCTCTTTCGGACCATACGGGATGGCTTCCGGTCATTGCCGTGGCATTTGTAAACTGTCAGCTCTTTGTAAACTGTAAACTGTAACTGTCTAGCTTCTTCACCACTTCCTGTCTTACCAGCAGGGTCACTGTGACCTGTATCTTACAGGTTCAGTCCTGCTACTCCTGCTGAACTGCTTCACCGTGACTTCTAAGATGTCAGGGTGTGGCCCAAAGCCCCAGGCCAGGGTTCTCATGAGGCTAGGCGAGGATGACCCCAAGTAGGTCTGAGCTGAGGCCTGCTCCACTCCCCACCTCCCCACAATCTGCAAGCCACACAGTAGTGCCTAGTATCCTGGTCTGTTTGGGAAAAATATAAATAAGTAAAAAAATAGCAGTAAAAACAAAAAAAGAAACAGCAAACAAAAGTGAGAACCCCAAGCTGAATCGTGACCTGCTTCTCCCAGCAGAGGGTCTCTCCTTGGTCTCCCCCTGCTCTGATTGTTCAAACTGACACGGTGATGCCCGCTTGAGAAGGTGAAATGCAGACAGAAGTGGCCCCCCAAGGGGCTCTCCAGGCACTTCCTTCTGCAGGGGCCTCTGTGGACTCTGCACGGCGATGCCAGGAGCTGCGGTGCTCTCTGCTTTCGGGGCCTGGACGCAGCAAGAGCTTCCGCCTCAGCCCTGGGGCTGATGTTTCTTACCAGATGACATTCTGAAGCCCTTTTCTCAGCTGTCAGAAGGAACGCAGCATCCTCCTTGGCTTGCTTTCGCCCCACTCGGCCTGTCCAAGACCCCCTCTGGGGCCAGGGAGCCCAGCCCTGGTGGCTGAGCAGGGGGTGCTCAGGGCAGGTGGGCAGGCTGTGGCCCTGAGAAAGTCAGTACTCACAGAAACCACGTTCTTGGTTTGCTGAGGACAGGGCAGGTCAAGGAGGGAGATACAGACCAGGCATCAAGTACCTTCCAGACTCTCTGAGGACCGCTAGCCCTCATCTTCAATGTTTTGCCCTTAGGCTTGAAACTCAACCAACAGACGACACAGAAGAATGGGGCTTTTATGTCACTCCCAAGAGGATCATTTAGCTTGAAGAGACCCAGAAAGCTTTTAACGCACTTACTTAATGTGCATTGGATTTTCCCCCCAACCATTTTCTTTTGTGGTTACTGTAAGAAATATACACCCCCATTCTTGAGATATAAGAAAATTTAGAGAATCAAATGGAATAAAAATTTTCCAATAATCCCCCTTCTCACCACTTTTAACATGCTGAAATATAGCATTGTAGAGCATTTATTTCATATAAATTATCACCTGTTAAAGTATACACTAAATTATAGATACAGTAATGTAGAAATTTTTTTTCTTTGCCTCTTAGTGGGTAGAGATAAAAAAATTAAAGACTAAAATGGACAGATAGAGATGGGGCCTTCCCCCTTGTTAAAAAAAAAAAGCATACCAAGGAGGTTGGGTTACGGTTTGGCCTTATACACTTTAGGGTGACAGCAGTTGTAGGTACAATTATAAATCAATCTATGATCTATGGAAATTGTACATCGGTTCAGCCAAAAAAGGCAGGATGTCTAGAAGTGAGGTGCTTACAGATTATAGATGGATTTAAAGATTTTCCGATTGGCAACTTGTTGAAAGAGCAAAACTGTTTAAAGACTTGAAGTCAGTAGGAAGGAATGCTTGAGTTAAAATAAGGGGGTTGTAGAGGCCAATGTTACTGTTACGTAGATGCAGCCTCTTAGGTGACAGCCCTCAGAGAGAAGAGATGGTGAATGTCTCTTTCAGACTTTAGAGGTGTGAGGCTCTCAGTTAAGATCTGAGATCTGGGGAATGCCTTGAAAGGGAGGCCTGGCTGCGTTAATGAAGATTCTCTACAGATGCCAATTTCTTCCACAGAGGACAGCTTTGCAGGGCCATTTCAAAATATGTAAAAGAAATCTATTTTAGGGTAATTTTTTTATTTCCTCTAGGGTCTGCTATCTGCCAGATGATGCTGTACCAGAATCAGGTTGGAAGTCGGTATCTCATTGCCACAAAGCCTCTGTTTAGTCAGTCTTAGGATCTTCCTTTTAACGTTAACACCGGTCAGTTGTGCCTGTACTCCAAAGGGCATAACAAGGCATGTCCAACCTCCCTTCCCCTGATGGCTGGGAATTCAGTTTTTCAGGTTTTCCTTGGCCTAGAGGGAGTCCGTTCAGTCAACTATGGGGCTTAAGATTTTATTTTTCATTTATATTCTATATAAGGACCCCCCTTAGTTTGCACAATGAGGCCAAGGGGAGTGCTCCTTGATGGGGAGGCAGGGTGGACTTGGGCCATGGGGAAGAACCTGCAAACATAACTGGGTGGCCACCGGCCTCAGGCCCTGTCCATGCAGCCACAGGAGTGGCCAAAGAACGGAGGAGGGAGGCCTTTGGTGAGCGAGGTTGTGGCAGGAGCCTGAGCAGGACTGAAGCAGCCAGGCAGGGCTTCAGAGACGCCACCGCCAGCAGCACCGGAACGGCTCTGGCAGTGAGCGAAAGGCTGAAGCAATCACTGAAAGCAAAAATCGGAGCCCCCAAGTCTCATTTCTTATCCTTTATCAGAATGCCTAGCCCACTATTTTCATGTGGCAAAGGCAGTGATCGGGCCCATTCACCGGTGAAGACACAGAGGAGGCACAAGACTCTGGCAGAGCTTCTGGAGGTGTCACGGGGGAACCAGTCGGGCAGCTGGATTTCCGGGTATCAACTTATCCAGGAAAGTGCAGGGTCTGGGCTCCTGCAGCCCTTCCCGCTAGCCGGGCAAAGTTCCTTTGCTTTCTACAGGAGCCTCTTCAAAACCATTATCCCCACCACACAGCAAAGGCAAGGGCAGCTGGGCTCCTCTGGAACATGACTCCACCTCTGTCTTCTGAGAGCTACCCTGAGCCTGCCTGAGCTGCGATGCACTGAGGGCTTGAGTGATAAATAAACCACGGCCAGCTTTGCAGAGATCTCCATCTGGTGACAGACACAACGTGTTGACCAACAGCAATAACACTGTGGAGTCAGAACTCATGGGGGCTCAAGAACTCTGCCAGGGGCTTCTGCCAAGCTCCACCACGTCCTGCACTGTCTTCCCTGTCAGGAGCCAAGGCATCCAAAGCACCAGAGCAAATCCAGGAGGGAAGCCACAGCATTCCGGGGCCTGGGCTTCTCTCTTTCTGTGCCCAGAAGAGCAAGTGCTTCTGGAGAAATTCAGCTCAGGATGAGGCAGGTAGACCAGCAGGCAGTCAGCACTTCCTATGTGGCTCACATAACCTACCTGGGGACAATGTCACATCTGATGGGACTTTCCTGTTCTGATTGTTCTCACACACCTTTTACTTGCCTTGCGCTTGCTGTCATCCCAGCTGTGAGGTGACTTTGGACACATTGCTCAGATCCTCTGTGCCTACTGCCCTCATCTGAGATAGTGAGACATTAATGCCTGCTTCTTAGTACTGTTGTGGGGACTACATAAGACAATGCTTTCAGAGAACTTATTGTAACCCTCTTCACTGCATAGCTCCCCATAAATGGTGCTTTCATCATTGCACTGTTGCTGTGATCATTATCCTCACCAACATCATCACCATCACCAACATCATCATCCTTACCAACGTCATCACCACCACCAACATGTCATCTTCAGCAACATAATCACCATTACCAACACCATCATCCTTGCCAACATCATCACCATCACCAACATCATCACCATTACCAGCATCATCATCCTTACCAACGTCATCACCATCAACATATCATCCTCACCAACATCATCACCATCACCAACATCATCATCCTTACCAACGTCATCACCACCACCAACATATCATCCTCACCAACATCATCACCATCACCAACATCATCATCCTTACCAACGTCATCACCATCAACATATCATCCTCACCAACATCATCACCATCACCAACACCATCATCCTCACCAACATCATCACCATCACCAACACCATCATCCTTGCCAACATCATCACCATCACCAACATTATCACCATCACCAGCATTATCATTATTATAATAATCATAATCATTATTGAGTTTGACGATTTTCCTTTAAGGTGGATCAGGTATCACTATCCTCATTTTTAAGGTAAAAATGGAACCTTATCTGGCTTATTAAAAAAATTTAATTATTCCAATATAATTTACCACACAAAGTTGCCCTTTCTGACAAATGGAAACTGTTTCCATAAGTGGGATTGTAACAGAAGGGTTTTCAGCAGGCAAACAAACCCAGCTGGGAGCCTGCCTATAGCTCTTGTTTCTCAGTATGACATGCCATCAGGCAAAGACCCGGAAAATGCTCAAGAAGAAGTCAGAATCTTGTGTCCTGTGTCCATCAGGCCAGACCGTATAATCTCGATCATTCAGCCAGCATTGTTTCCATTGTATAACCATTTATATCTACTCTGCCATTAGGTATTCAAAATCTCTGTGCAGGACAGCCACCTTGTGTGCAGAGCCCTGTCAGTGTAAACATTTCATTCAATGACACATTGCACAACTTTGTGCCCATGTGAGTTAGAGGGAATTATCCGGAAGAATTTAGAATAAGGTAGAGAAGAGACACCTGCATATTTGCTTCATGTCTTATCGTGCACGTGAAGATTCTAGCAGAGCTAGCACAATCTTTTCCCTTCAATTATCTTCTTTCTTGTCAAATGTGTCATTCCTGGGTAGTTTTATGTCTCTCAGTGGGAGAAAAGGGCGGCAATACTGTTATTACTCACAGTGCCGTGGCTCTTCAGAACCCATTTGTATGGAAACGACGCAGTCTCCTAATGCCATTTATCTGATGCTGGGTCTGTCTCATTCATGCCGCTGTGGCCCCCGCCATGCTGCCGTGAACACTGGGTGCCGGCAACTCTCCCAAAAGTTGCTGCTGGGCTTCATTCACAGTGACCACACATTCAAGTGTCTCCAGAGTGTGCCGGATGTGAATAATAATTTAATTGCTGTCCCGTTAACTCTCAGAATTTTACAACACACGTGGAGAACAACACATTTTTCTTTTGATTTCTTTAGGCCATAATCATGATGTTGCCAGACGTGATCTCTTCCAATGTTGGCAGCTGTGCTCCTGCCTGCAGCTCAGCACCAGCAGGGAGGTGAGGCAGGGGCCTGTGGAGGAGTGAGAGCTGTGGACCCATCACACATGGGATGCCTGTTTCTTGTGCAGGTCGGGCTTGGGCTCAGCCTAGGAGAGAATAAATTCACCATAGCAATGAGAAGCAAGGGAGGACATTGATCAAAATGACTCATAAGTGTGACGGGGCCAAAATCTCCAAAGTCCTCAGAGGAACTAGCTGTGGCCACCCCCAGAAGCCTGCTTGATTCACAGTTTGGGGTCTCCGTGTAGAGAACGATGTCCCTGCATACTAGAGGGAGAGGGTGCATAGGGCAATGGATGCCTGCCACCAGCCCCACCACCTTCACAGCTGCAGTCTAGAGGTGCAACTGTAGCCAGAGTGTGTAATAACGTACAAATTTTGGGTGACTCTTACATTGGGCCCCGGATGAGTTAGTTCAGGGCTCCAGCTGCAGATGCGCCACCTCTAATACTTGGGCTTGAGCCATGTGGGGGCCCACGAGTGGGCTCTGGCCTGTCCATATCCATGTCCTCGATGAGGAAATGGCGCCTCAGGGCTGAGGGAGTGAGGCTGGCAGGGAAGCTGAGCGGAGATCACCATATAAACTACCTCTCAGCACCTGTCATCAGCAAAATAAAAGAGGAAAGCATGGGTATCTTTGTTTTCTTTCTTTTTTGTGGGGTTGTGGAGTGGGCATGGGGGCTTTGCCCCCTCAGGCTGCCTCCTGGGATCCAGGCCTTCTCTCTCTAGCCAGTGTTTCATGATGGCTCCTCCATCCACCTGCCTCGTTTCACCAACACTTAACTCTTTCCACTCCTCCAGCCCCACATGCAAACATCATCCGTCCTGTGCATTTCATCTTCTGGATCATCCTGAATCCGTCCACTTCTCACCAACTCTGCTGCCACAGCCTGGTCCACGTCATCGCCATCGTTCATCCTGGATGCATCAGCCTTGGAGTGAGCAGGTGGGTGAGTGAGTGGGTGGCTGTGAATGCGTGAGCACATGCTGGTGTGAGGACACTGTGAGAGTATGAGCAAGTGAGCATGTGAGCGTGTGTGTGTGAGTGTGAGCGTGTGTGTGTGAGTGTGAGTGTGTGTGTGAGTCCTTGGAATATTGCTCCTGTATTAGGCACAATCAGAAAAACTTAAAAAATCAAAAGAGCCCTTGCCAAACAAAAGAAAATAAAAAAGCTCATTCTACACAGAAAACAAAGCAACCACTAACTTGGATCATTTGTAAGAAGATCTGTTCGAATTAGTAAGTAATATAATGGAAATTCCAAGGAAATACATCAACTCTGATGTGGCTCTTCCCTTTGTAACTTAGCACTTGGATCCTTTTCTTTCTCTTGAAGAAAGTGTATGATTCCTTCTCTCAAATTCTGAGATGCAAAATTGCTGTGATTTTCTCGCTTTGAAATGTCCAGAAACTTAAGCTAAATGTATTGTTCAATTATGATATTAACACTGGCTTTTCTCGTTGTTATACTTATCCTAATTTTCATCTCTTAATTTTCTACTTTATTTTAAAAATTCACTATTTCTATATATTTTAAGAACACAAATAAAATATTATCCAGTAAGGTCTCTGGAGGACACGTTTTAAGGCCTAGTTAAGACTGAGGGGTTTTATAGCATAAAACTATATGCCTAAGGAGCTTAATATGTTTGTTCTTTTAAACAGTTCAAGCGTTTTACTAAATCGCATTTATCCTCTTAATTTGCTTAGCAAATCTTTTTAAAACACATAAGGGAAAGATAAAGATAGCCTTTGAAAGAATACAAATTCTAAATTAAGAGAAGCCACATTAATGAGATTGTGTTTGCTTGTTTGTTTTATCTGCAACTCAGTTGTGTGCGTGAGTGTGCGGTGGTCAGTGGGGACATGGATTGGTGGAAGCTGATGGGAACCTAGAACAGCTTCTGGGCCTTCAGAGAAACCCACATATCTCTGCCTTCTGTGGACTTAAAATTCCAGCGGGGATTCCTGGCCAGGTTGTGAGAAGGGAGCACATCAAGGCTCACGACTTGTGCTTGGAGGTGAGCGGCAGTCCCGGTCTGTCTCAGGGCCCTCCCGCGCGTGCCGTGGCTGATTTTCCCCGTGGAGGCTGCAGGAAGATAGAGGAGCAGGGAGACATTTGCTGCTTTCATGGGATATGCTTGATGGATTTTGTTATTTCCTGGAGGAAAATATTAATGGGAGTAAGAGATTTTCTAGATTTAGGGATCTTTTTGTCATACAGTACGTCGCAAAGCATGGCAGGACACATTCACCCATGTGTCTTAGTCATTCAGGCTGCTGTACAGATTATTATAGGTTATGTGGCTTATAAATGACAGGCATTGATTTCTCACTGTTCCGGAGGCTGGAAGCCCAAGATGAGGGCACCAGGGGTGTGATGCCTGGTGAGGGCCCTCTTCCTGGTTTTAGATGGTGCCTCCACGGTGCCTGTGTGGTGGGAAGGGCGAGTGTGTCTGAGCTCCTTTTATAAAGGCACCAATCCCATTCTTGAGGGCTCTGCCCCATATTTGGCTGGTGACTTTCTACTGGCCAACCCCCTTCTATGAGTTTTATTTTCTTCAATCTGTAGGATGTCATCCTTCTCAGAGGGGCTACAAATTGATTTATTCTTCCAAAGTCATAACGTGCTCCATACTATGAAGTGTTACAAGTGTCATAAGTGTCAGTCCTAGGCTTGGCTGATTGGAGATTAAGATGTTGGGGATGGATCGAGGTGTAGACAGAGTGGTGAGGGAGAGGGCGAAGCCCTGGGAGCAGCGGCCAGATGACAGGGGCTGTGTGCCCAGCTTCACCTGGCCGTGGAGTCACTGGGTCTGTGATGCAGGGGCGCTGCTCCTGTTCCTGCCTCAGTGGGCCCTGGAGAGAGGGCCCGGCCCTGTGCTGCCCCCACCACACAGGGAGAGTGTGGCTGTCCCAGCCTGGGGTATTCCAGGCAAGTATCAGAGATGGTGCCTCTGCAGCCCTGCCCTCTCTGCCTCCGAGAAACAAGGCACTGCCCCTTGACGCACTCTCTTATTTGGAACCACCAGAGATGCTCATTAGCCTCCGCAGCACGGTCTGTGCACATGTGGAGTTTCGCTTTCCGGTGTGGGATGGTCACTGGTACTGGACTAACCCTCCAGCATCAATCAGCAGGTGGCATAGAACAATGGACACAGAGAAGAGACACGCAGTGAGCCCATTGTCACCCCAATGTCACCATGACTTTCTGCCTCCTGGCCACAGCAAAGGGCAGTGGGGAGCAGAGTGGCAGGCAGAGCCACAGCCTCGCTGAGCCCTGGAGCCGAGCTCAGATCAGAGTCGCAGCTGCAGAGGCAGGCATGCGGCACCTGTGGGCACATGGTGGGTGAGGGCAGCCGTCCACATGGGTTCTCCATGTCTGTGACCTCGTTTCAGGGTTGGCTGTGCATGTGCAGGCTCAGACTCCGCTGGCCTGGCAGAGGGGGCCTCTCTGGCTGAGAGCGGAATAGAGGCAGGGCTGGGAGACGTGGGAATTCCGTCCCATGGGATTGAGAGAACTCACCAAGCACCTCAGATCCTTCTGACAGACCCAGAACAGCTGCACCTCGGAGATGAGAAACATGGCCTGCAGGAAGTAAATTACAAACAGAAAACAGACATAGACACATCATAGAAGGAACCAGAACCAAGCCTGAGAGATGCAAAGCTCTATGACTGTCTCTGTAACAGAACTTAACACGCTGATGGAAGACAGCTCATCTAGACTGGACCCTGTCTTATTTCCAACGTTGATAATTTATGTTTTCTCTCTCGTTTTTTTCTGTGTCGATCCTTTCAGGGATTGTGATATTGTGGAATATGTATTTGGCCTGTTTCTCCTTGTCCTGGTGTGTAACTGCGGAAACTCCTGGAAACTCCACAGTGACGTCTTTTTTCGATAACAAGCTGACTGGTGGGTGGCAGCCCCTAGGCAGCCTCAGGACGGGGGCACTGGTAACAGGAAAGACCAAGACAGGACCAGAGGGTTGAGACTTTCCGCCTCTACCCCCCAACCTCTAGGGAGGGGAGAAGAGCTGAAGCTGGAGCTGATCACAAATGACTGATTTACTCAATCGCGCCTACGTTAGGAAACCTTCCTACAAACCCCAGAGGGCTCGCCAGTGTGGAGTTGCTGGGAGGGCCGCACGCCTTGGAGTTTCACACCTTCCCCACCTGCCTTGCCCTGCGAATCTTCTCATCTGCATTTTGTAATATAACAAGCTCATAAACGTAAGCATTTACCTGACTTCTGTAAGCTGCTATAGCAAATTAATCAAACCCGGGGAGGGAGTCATAAGTACCCAATTTACAGCAGCCCAGCAGAAGCACGGGCCAAACAGCCGGGTTTTGTGATTGGCATCTGAGGTGGAGGGTGATCCTGAGTGACTGCGCCCCCAACCTGTGGAATCAGATGCCGTCTCCAGGTAGATAGTGTCAGAACTGAATGGAATTGGAAGAAACGCGGGTGTACCTGCTGTGGAATCCGTAGGATTGCTTGGTGGGGAAACTCCCCACAAATCTTGGTGACAGGAGGTCACAGAAGTATTGCACGATGATTGTTGAGTGAGGAGATGGGAAAAGCGCACTTGGGTGTCTTCTCCCTGTCTCTCCTTAGGGCGTTTATCGTCTGTACACCCATCTCCTAGCAGCTTCTGTGCCTTTTCTCCCTCAAATGTCCTCCTGTGCCCTCCTCCCTCACGGAGATGTAGACAAGCTGCCCCATGTTTTCTTGTCTTGCTGGAAGCCTGGGGCTTGGCACCAGATATGTATCGCCTCAGGATGTGTGCACCACACCGTTCTCTATCCCACAACTCTTTTTCTTACTTTGCTAAACAATAAGATTTTCAGGCATTGCTGAAAATAATTGACTTTCAAAAAAATATCAAGACTCAGCTTAAGATCTGGATTTTGCAATGCATTTATTACTTCATGTGTCTTCTGCTTATTCTCTTGTGAAATTGTATTCTAGGTACTGGTTAATTATGCCGAGCCTTTCTTCCCTTTCTGGATAAATGGCAGGGTTTGTGACGCTGACTGCGTGGTGTCCTTCCCGTTTTGTCTAACATCGGCCCCTTTACTGTCTTTGGTCCATCAAACGAGCCCATGGTCCTTTACTGCTTTTCCTGCAGGGATAAGCACTGACCCTGATGGTCCCTCTAAGGTCACACGTGTGGCTGTGAAGACGTGCAGGGGAGCAATGGCAGACAGAGGCAGCACAGCCTGGTCCAGATCCCCACAGGCCCCGTCCACAGCCTCTGTGCCTCAGCTCCTTACGGAGGAAAGGACAGAATGCCTCGAAGGTCGACACAAAGCCGGGGCGTGTTAGAGCTCCTGGGACCATGCGAGAGATGGGAGAGTGGACAGCGACCCCAGGAATCTGCTCAACACTGGGTGAGGAAGGCGGACTCTGCTTATCCAGTTTGCTGGGTCTTATCTCCAGAATTCATCAGAACTAGTAGGAGACCAGGTGAGTGATTGCACCTAGACCCCTCCCACACAGGTGGGATTGCACCTGAGGGTAATTGATTGTGCTGTTGATACAGGTGGTAGCTCCATTTGGTTGGCCAAGAAGGACGTCTAAATACACATGACAGTGGTGGACCAGGCAGAGAGTCGGGAAAGGCAGGGTCCAAAGCAAAGAAGCAAAAGTTCCTCTGACACACAGAGCGGGTGGGACTTGGGAGTCCAGGCAGCGGAGCCCCACCGAAGTGTCTTCACAGGGAGCAGAGCCCCTGTCAGCCTAGAGCTGAGGGCCCATTCTCGGGATGGGCTGCCAATACCTACGCAGGAGAGCCTCGGGGTGCTAGGGCATTCACTAAAGCAGGACCCAGGACATAAAGATAGTTCTGAGGATTAAAGCCCAGGCTGGGGCTTGGGCTCAGAAACCACACTATCAGATTCCGGGCGCTGGGTCAGAGCTGGGCCGATAATACGGATCCTTACCGTCAGGCCCCTGAGCGTGTGGCTGTAGCTGTTGAAGCTTCCGGTAGAAGGGCTGACACTTTCCGCAGACAGGGATCCAGGGGCTTCGTTGTGTTGAGGAGGCTGCATGTAGAGGCCGGAAACCGGGTTGAGCCTGGCAGGTTGGAAGGTCGTTCACGGACCAAGCACGTGGGCTGCAGTCCCTGTGAGCCACTTGGCATCACTGCACAGCCACAGGGTGCTGTGAGGAAGGCTCCTTGAATGCACATTTTGTTCGAATGAGAGAATTCGTTCGTGTGAATTAATGAGAGAGGGAGTTGGAATAGTAAGAGGCGGGCACAAGCAGCCACTCATTAAACTCTGCAGAATTAATGAATGACTAATACAGAAAGGATCACCAGCTGGAAAAGAAAAGTGACTCACACACTCCTCTGGTGAGAGGAAAGAACCATGAGGCTGTAGCTCACGGCAGGGTTTCCGGTGGGTCAGTGACAAGCTTTCAGTTTGGAGGGTGGCTTGGGTACACTGGAGACAAAATAAATCAGTACAACTTTCACCTCTTTGTGACCTTGTCACACTGCACACCTGTTTTACCTTCAAGACGCTCTCACGAGCTGGGTATTTTTATCTATCGTGGAGCCCCGGAAGCCGAGCCTCAGAGAGACGGGTTTTGACCGTCAAAGGCCCCTCCGCTCTCGGACACCTAGAACTGTGCAGTTTGAAACGAGCCACGGTGAGAAGAGCTCCCTAAGTCAGGGAGGAGACACTGGCTGCACAGAAACAAGCCTCAGCCAGGCAGGGCTCAGGACGTACACGTCAGCGGCTCTGAAGGCAAGGCTGGCGCATTCTGACCCTGGACACAAGGTGACTTTTGCTCTGCAGGATGTGGGCCAAGCTCATCGCCAGGCGTGCATGACTTTGGGAGGAGGGTCTGCTGGCCTGGGTTTGAGGCGGGAAGAGAAATGCGAGGATTAAATTTGTACCAATTTTGCTACAAAGTAACAGATTGGAATCTGTGCCCTGAGGCCGGCAGCGTGTTCCACCTGCATTCTCCACGGTGTTTTCTCTAGGCCTGTGTGTCGTCTCTGCTG
Source organism: Macaca nemestrina (assembly GCF_043159975.1). Classification (NCBI taxonomy): domain Eukaryota; kingdom Metazoa; phylum Chordata; class Mammalia; order Primates; family Cercopithecidae; genus Macaca; species Macaca nemestrina. Next base: position 63,663,682 of record NC_092136.1, on the reverse strand, counting down.
GACTTTCGCCTGCTGACTCTCAGGGCTGTCTCGGCCTCACCCTCTTCAGTTCCGTCTTTCTGATATCCCCATGGGTTTTGCAATAATCGTCCCTTATTTTTGCAGCTTTTAGAGCAGCGTTTGTCTGCTTCTCTGAGCTGCCTTCTGAGGCAAGTGTCTTCATCCACACTTTAAATACGAGGACACAGCACAGCAACGTCCTGAGGCTCTGCAGTGAGCCGGGGCTGAGGCTGTTCTCCCGACTCCTGTTCTAGACTTACCGCTTGTCTTCGGAATTGTCCCAAGCTTCCATTTTAGTACAAGCCAGTATCACCGTGCTTGTCGGTTACCCGTGCGTTTCCCTTCCAGCTCGTTGTAAAAGCCTCGTGGGCAGGATATTAGTCCCTTCTCATGCTGCTAATAAAGACATACCCAAGACTGAGTAATTCATGAAAGAAAGAGGTTTAATCGACTCACAGTTTCGCAGGTGAGGAGGCCTCAGGAAACTCACAATCGTGGAAGAAGAGGAAGCAAACGTGTCGTTCTTCACATGGCAGCTGCAAGCAGTGCAGAGCAAACGGGGAAAAAGCCCCTTATAAAACCATCGGAGCTCGTGAGAACTCCTCACCGTCATGAGAACAGCATGGAGGTAACGGCTTTTCTTATTCCATTACGTCCTTCCCATGACACTGGGGGATATTGGGAACGACAATTCAAGATGAGACTTGGGTGGGGACACGGACAAACTGTATGAGGCAGGAACCAGTTTTCACTCAGCTTTGCATTCCCCCAGCTCTTCTCAGCATTTGATTGACGGTTCATATTCACCACTAAGTGTAGTTTGCTTACTGAACGGAACCTGTGCTCAGCGTGTGTGTTTATGGGCACGCATGGGTATGTATTCGTGTGCACATATGCGTGTGTAAGCGTGTGTGTGCATGTGTATGTATGTGTGTGCACGTGGGCACATGTGTATGTATGCTCATATGTGAGCTTATGTATGTGTGTGTGGCCATGTGTGTATGTTGTATATGTGTGTGTGTCAGTGTTATGAGCTGGAAAAGGGAAATTAGGAGTGACAAGGCAGAGTGAATGTCTTCAAAATCCAAGGAATGTGTTCGCATATAAACAGACACTGGAATTTGGAAGCACTAAGGCTGGCCTTCCTCACTCGCACCCTCTCCTCTCTTGCCTTGATTCTCTCACGAATACAGCCACACTCACAACACAGCCCTGCCTCCATCCCTCTGGCTCTTCCTTAACTCATTTTAAGAGGACCAAGCTTTCGATAGCATAAAAGAATCTCCGGCCAGGGCACGGTGGCTCACGCCTGTAATCCCAGCACTTTGGGAGGCCGAGGAGGGCGGATCACGAGGTCAGGAGATCGAGACCATCCTGGCTAACATGGTGAAACCCCATCTCTACTAAAAATACAAAAAATTAGCCAGGCGTGGTGGTGGGCACCTATAGTCCCAGCTACTCAGGAGGCTGAGGCAGGAGAAGGGCGAGAACCCAGGAGGCGGAGCTTGCAGTGAGCCGAGATCACGCCACTGCACTCCAGCCTGGGTGAAAGAGCAAGACTCCAGCTCAAAAAAAAAAAAGAAAAAAAAAAAGAAAAGAAAAGAATCTCCATTGTCCGTGGTGACAGGGATATCTCCTAAGCAACAACCGATGGTTGTCATGAAGCATGCTTGGAAGAAGAGGATAGGAGAGAGATAAGGAGTGAGGCCTGCAAGCAGAATGCATTCACACCCTCCTACTTCATAACCTCATTCTTTCCTCAAAGAGCAGCAGACACCCACTGCGTGGCTGGACCCTTTCATCAGCATCGGAGAGGTGGGTCCCAGCTCGCTGGGCTTCTAGACAATTCAACAGCATCCTTTTAATTCTAGAGCTGGTCCTCTTGAGAAAAAAAGGAAACAGAGAGCCATGGGACAATTTATTACCCATCCCATGTTACTACAACCTACAGGGTCCTGTGGCAAGTGTATGTCAATGTAAAAGTTTGGCAAATAGAAACACCTTTCATCAGAGCCTTGGAATGCGGGAGCATGGGGCTGAGCTGAGGTTGTGGTGTCGCCCCTCACTTTCTCCTGAGAGCCACCGTGCTGTCCCCAAAGACAGGACCAGGTCCCGAAGGCAGAAAGCTTGTTACTCCATTTTTACTTCTTCGGGGCACTGTGTTGATGGCTCTAAATGCATTATCTCATTAATTATTCTTGGAACATTATTTATACAGTTGGTATAATTAAACTCTTTCTAAAGCTAAGGAAACTGAGATTCAGAGTGACAGTGATTTTACCAGGTGGTCTGGCTAATAAACTGCAGAGTGAGAACTCAAACCCACGTCTGTAGGAATTCAGTAATGTGTGCTCCAGACACGCATCACTGTGGACAATAATTATGGGCTGCCCAGTAAAACTAAGAGACAAAGCTGATCATGCTGTCTGTAGGACATATGGCTCACGACCAAGAGTTGGGAGAACAGGATCTTGTGTTGGCTCCAAGTAAATGTCATATACATCTGTTGACTCACAGAACACGTGGCACCAGGAGTCCCTGCAGAGGATGCACGCCTTCTCTGTTTACAGCCTTCTCTGTTTACAGCCTTCTCTGTTTACAGCCTTCTCTGTGTACAGGGTCCTGGCAGGAACGTTTGCGGCAGCAGGAGGGGGCCCTGAGCAAACCCAGACACTGCCTAGTGTCTGCCCAGGGGAGAATTGGTGCTGAGGGCCCCAGCTGGGCATCAGGTCTCCTGACAGCACCAAGGGCAATGTCTGAAGACAGAGATTTAGGTGAGTGAGAGAGAACAAGTTAGAAAGTGAGCAAACCTCTTCCTCCCACGTTGATCTTTCTCCATTACAGTCTGGGATTCTTTCAAGACCAGGGCGAGAATGTGGCCACTCTGTGAAGTTGAACAGTGGCTCCTTGTCTGCAGGTGCCCTGAGGAGAGCAAGAGCCCCCAGGCTGAGCCTGGGCTGGGCATGATAGATGCCCGGGGAGGCACCAGGTGCTTCGCCTCTAAGAAGCTGGCTTTGGTCTCCTGCAGACTCTCTTCTGTGAGGTTAAGTCTTCAGCACTGCTGAAAAAGTTAACTGCCAGACAGATCCCATTCGCAGGCCATGAGCCAGTGGAGGCTTTGGCGGCTTAGACAAATAGATGATCCAGGGACCTGGGGTGTGGGGCTTCAAATATATGTGCAAGAGCAGACCAGGATCTGCAAAAAAATAGAAACCTCAGGGCGTGCTGAGGCAAGAGCCCTGGTAGCAGGGCCCAGAGGCGTCAGAAGCGTCTAGAGACAGAGAACTCGCAAGGAGGAGAATGCAAAGGGACAGAGGCTTGGTGGGAACTTGTTGGGGGCTTGGGTGGGACAAGGAGGGAAATACAGGGAGAAGAGGCGTGATTGTATTTTTCTGTGAGCAGCAGAAGAGCTGCTTCCTGGGAGAATGATTTAAAAAGTTTGCCCAGCTAAGTCTTGGACAAAGCTCCAGGATCATCAGTTCCTGAACCCACGAAAGCCCAGTGTGAGTGGCTGAGTTAGGTCCTTTGGAGTCAGTGCACAGAGCAATGCCTTGTCAGAGAGGGACAGGAAGAAAGTTACAGCTCTGGAATCCATCTGCAGTGTCTTCCTAAGGATGCAGATGCATTTTACGTTAGCTTTTAGGCAAGTAACCACAAGGATGAAGCAATGAGGCGGAAAGAACCTTATAAGATGGGCGGTGGCTCCCCGGCAGCGCAGCCCCCGGGACCTCAGCGTGTCTGAGAGTGCTGAGAAGAGCCACAGCATTTCCCTCTCCCTGCCAATGGCCACCCCAGGCAATGCCAGGAGCTCGAATGGCCCTGCGGAAACACCAGGAGAGTCACCCCTCAGGAGCCAGAGAAGGACTGGAACGTCCTATTCTGCAGTCTGGAGGGTTTGGGGGTGGAATTTCATCTTAGCCTTCCCAGACAGAGGAGTATTTACTCTTTCTCTCTGTAGTGTCACCTCCCTTGTGGTTAAATAGCTGTTCTGTTTGTCTGTATTGACTTCCTTTGGCTTTTGTCTATTAAAAACAGAGTGCAGATGAAAGAGGATGTTTCTTGGAGCCAAAATTTACTGTTTGTGTGACCCACCGAAGTTTTCACAGGACTTTCTGAACCTCAGTCTTCTCATCTGTAAAATTAGAGCACTGGCTTGTTTCATAGTGCTGAGGTCCACAAGGAATTTGTAAGCACAAGAATAATTAGACAACCCAAGTAGCAGATGGCAGACACCCAGTGCCGAAGACTGACTGACCCTGGCTACAGGCAGTGAGAAGATTCAGACCAAGAATGGGTGCCTGGGTGGAGTTTCGTGGAAGACACAAAATTTGTTCTGGTTGGAGAGCAGGGTTTGGACAGAGAACGATGCCAGGTAAACCTTGGCAAAGGAGGTTTATAGGCAGGGTCTCTGAGCCCGAGCTCACAAAGTGTAGGTGAAGATCTTCCTCTTGGTGAAGACCTGGGTGACACAGTGGTCTCTGTATCCTGATGGGACTTAGGTGAGAGCAGTCATGAAAATAAATATAGTAACACTTCTTTAGAGAATCGGGCGTGTTGTTACATGAAATGATATTTGTGAAGGAAATGGCACACGACAGAAACCCAATGCGTAGATGCTTCTCTCCTCTCACCAGACTGTAAGATGAGGCTGCCCCTATTCCTTTCTTTTTCCCTGTTCTTAATGCAGGAGAGATTAACAAAAACACTTGTTGCCGAGGCAAGAGGTAGGGAGACAGACCCCGTCTCATTGCCCAGAGCAGGGCGCCGTCCCTGGCCACAGGACAGCAGTTTGAAAAGCGGGGACCTGACATTTCGGGTCTCTTTCTGGCATCTGGTCCAGGTATCTCTTGGAGACATTTCCACGTCATCACCGCAAGTAGCTCTGAAGTTGCAAAGACACTCTCTGGGTGCTTCTGAAGTGGCATTTTGGACACGGTTTCTCTGAGCTGGAGAGCCCTCATTTCCCACCATGCAGAGGTGAGACAGGAAGGCGCTGGGTGGGAGCTCAAGGCTTCTGAGACGTGTTCCTACCAGGAAGCCTGAGGGACCGCCCTGTGTCTGACAGCAGCTCCACATCAGTGAGTCTCTTCCATCCTTGGATTGACTTCACCAGACCCACAGTCCCTGAATAAATCGCTTTACCCACCCTCCTCCCTCCTTCCTCCTCCTCCTCTCCTTCCTCTCTCTATCGCCCCCTCTACTGACTCTTCTCCTCCCCTTTCTTCCTTCTCTACTTTTCTTTAATTTGGCCTCCACACCACTTAGATGCTCTTCCCCCTATGTCTCCCCCTTCCCTCTACCTCTATCTTCGCCTCTTTCTCTAGTTTTCTCTCTACTTCTCTCTCCCTATTCCCTCTGTCTCCAGTGGAATGATTCAATTCAACTCGCCAAATACTTAGATAGCAAACAGTACATGCCAGTCACTGTGTAAGTGCGGTAGAGAAAAGAACAAACAAGATGCTCCCTTGGCCCTCAGAGACCTTACCATGGCTTTTCTTCTTTCCTGCCTTTGACTCTCGCTGTCTCTCTTCCTGTCTTTCTGTCCGTCCCTCTCTTTCCCTCTCTTCTCCCCTCCTTCTCTCCTCTGCCCCATCCTCTGTCCTATCTTTCTTTTTTCTTTCTGCCGCTCTCCTTCTTTTCTTCTTGTCTCTTCCTATTTTTCTTTCTGATTCTTTTTTGTTCTTCTCTGTCTTTCTTCTGAAATGATGTCACCAGAGTCCCAGAATAAAACTAATCTTATAGGTTACAAGGTTGCATTATGGTAATCGCATTGCATTTGCTATAAATAAATATAATGGAAGCAAAAAGCTGTTTAATTGAGTAAGTTACAAAACTATGCAGCACAGGGTCTGTTGGATCACTTATTTTTAACCAATGTAAAATCTGTGGCAGTATAAAGCATTTCTTCTTCAATTCTATTGTTTTGTACATTGACAATGTTTTCAAATGAAGTAATCTTCCATCAGCTCTCCTTCTTCACATGACCCGGTGGCAGGCAGGGAAGTGTATTGTCCCCTCTTCACTGTTGAGCGAACAGGAAGGCCAGAGGCCTTGCAAGTGGCTCATCCCACCCACACAGCCTTCATTTCTGTCCCATCTGAACATCTAAGGCCCCAGAGCAGAAAAAAGTTGAAAATCATCTTGAAATCACTGTGATAAGCAAGAGCCTGGTGCAGAAACTTGTTTCCATCAATCTCTTTTGCTAACTCAAAGAGCCAGGGCTGCACTCACAGGGAGCAATCGTGGCTCTGAAGCCCAGCAGGGGAGGCTGCAGAAATAGAAGGGAGTCAGGGACACCTGCTGGCCAGGTGCCTTCTCTTCTCACTGTCTTTCCTTGTCTCCAGCTTTCAGAGCCCTGGCACGGCCCTGGTCTGTGCTGGTTCCAAGCTTCCTGAGGGTAAAGATGAAAGGGACTCAGGCCAAAGGCACCTCTGCAGGCTCAGCCCTCTCTCCAGGTGGAGGCAGCAGTGAGGCCCAACCGCCAGCAAATCCTCCTGACAGTGTGCTCCTCGACAGGTGCACATTTTAACGAGCCTGCTGGGATTTGCGGCTGACACCAGGGCAGAGGGAGAGAGAATGATTAGAGGCCCCTGTCGCAGGCACAGGGAGAAACCATGCCCCTGGATAGGGAGACAGCCAGTTCAACTAGGCCATAAGCCTGTCGTAGAAATCACTGGCTCCTTGGGGTTGGCGGGTGACTGGCAGGTGCTGGAGAGAAAGCAGTGAGGAGCTGCAGAGAGGGACCACCCGGGCAGCGCGGAGCTCTGCAGAAGGCCCTGCTGTGCTCACAGCACCCACACCTCCCCATTCAGAGAGGCTCTGCAGGCCGCTCTGAAAGCTCAGCTCCCACCTCCCCATTCAGACAGGCTCTGCAGGCCGCTCTGAAAGCTCAGCTTGACCTCCAGAATTTGTTGAATAAGCCCCTCTGCCTCCACCACCTGTCATAGTAAGGGTTGAGGTGGATGGAAAATTTTCAGTCTCAGCAATGACATTTGAGACATCAAAATCCCCTCTTCTAATGACTCTTGAGGGGCAGAAATTGCTACCAAATATTTTTGCCCAGTATATAGGTTCTATGTGTTCAGAGTAGGTGGAGGAAAATTATTCCAATCTTTCATATGATACACCTTACAACTTCATGTACATATACTCTGCACTAATCAGTTAATTTGCAAGTTAAAAGTCAACAGTAAATTAATGAAAAATTGTGTTATTAGCATCAACCTTTATATGTAGCAAGCTGTTTCCACACTGGTGAACTAATGTAACAGGTCCACAAAGCAGGGCGTTTGAGAGAAGCCTGAAGTAGGAGGTGAGGTAGACTACCAGTGTGGAGCAGCCAGGCCAGGACAAAAGAGCCTGCACTGTGCCCAGCCTACAAGCCACCCTCAATCATTGAACAGACCTGAGGCCGCCCTGAACATCTGCTTCCTTGCTGAAAAAATGGGGCGGATATGTAATCCCAGCACTTTGGGAGGCCAAGGTGGGCAGATCGTGAGGTCAGGAGATCGAGACCTTCCTGGCTAACACAGTGAAACCCTGTCTGTACTAAAAATACAAAAAATTAGCCGAGTGTGGTGTCGCATGCTTGTAGTCCCAGCTATTTGGGAGGCTGAGGCAGGAGAATTTCTTGAACCCGTAAAGCGGAGGTTGCAGTGAGCTGAGATCATGCCCATGCCACTGCCCTCCAGCCTGGGCGACTGAGCAAGACTCCATCTCAAATTTTTGCAATCTACCCATCTGACAAAGGGCTAATATCCAGAATCTACAAGGAACTTAAACAAATTAACAAGAAAAAATCAAATAACCCTATCAAAAAGTGAGCAAAGGATATGAACAGACACTTCTCAAAAGAAGACATTTATGCAGCCAACAGACACATGAAAAAATGCTCATCATCACTGGTCATCAGAGAACTGAAAATCAAAACCACAATGAGATACCATCTCACACCCATTAGAATGGCGATCATTAAAATGTCAGGAAACAGCAGGTGCTGGAGAGGATGTGGAGAAATAGGAACACTTTTACACTGTTGGTGGGAGTGTAAACTAGTTCAACCATTGTGGAAGGCAGTGTGGTGATTCTTCAAGGATCTAGAACTAGAAATACCATTTGACCAAGCCATTACATTGCTGGGTATATACCCAAAAGATTAGAAATCAGGCTGCTATAAAGACACATGCACACGTATATTTATTGCGGCACTATTCACAATAGCAAAGACTTGGAGCCAACCCAAATGTCCATCAGTGATAGACTTGATTAAGAAAATATGGCACATATACACCATGGAATACTATGCAGCCATAAAAAAGGATGAGTTCTTGTCCTTTGTAGGGACATATTCCCTCTGCTTTAATATTTTCTCTGATTGAATGTCTATACCAAATAGAAATCATTCTATTTGTTGCTCCTGTTACGTTATCATGATATACTATTGCATTATAACAATGTTATACATTTATTATCGTACCACCATTGTTCACAAAAGTTCTTAAGCTTATAGTATAATTCTACCACATATAAATGATTCACAGTGTTTTATCACTTGTTGTTATTTAAAACTATGCATATAAATGTTATAAAAAGTAAAGATTCATTTAAAATTTCAGGATATCCTGAGAATTTCTGGAAATTTCAATTCTTATCCCCAATCCCTGGTGATTAATTGTTCAGAGCGGAAAGGTTATGTGTGTCTTGTGGGTGTGTCAATTTTGGGTAATGTAGAAAATGTAACAATACTAATCAAGGGAAGTATTAAATTCAGGCTATTGGTAAAACATAGTAGGATGGCCAAGAAATGTTGAGGTAGATAATCATAAGTTTATAGTCATATGGGTCTGGCACATTGTGGATTTCATTTTACTCAAGAAATTTTTAGTTATAGTAAATATAAAAAAGACTTGGTCCTGTTTTTCCAGGAAGAACTTTGTGAAATAAATATAATAAAATGACATTGCCCAAGACAATTGAGTTTACGCATAAGGAAATACAAAGTAAAAATGGGTTTAAAATAAATTTAAATAAACAATGAGGTAAACCCCAGGGAGTGTGTACAGATATACACAGAAAGTTGGAAAATTCAAGTCTTCATTGGATTGAATAATTACGGACTTGAAGGATGAAGCTGTCGTAGAAATTGGCCATTTGAATTCATCTGAGGAATGGGATTATTCCCGGAGGTGGATTGCTGGAAGCCCTGGGAGGTCAGGTGCTGAGGGGCCCCCGAGTGAAGGTGGAAGCCCTGGGAGGTCAGGTGCTGAGGGGTCCCCGAGTGAAGGTGGAAGCCCTGGGAGGTCAGGTGCTGAGGGGCCCCCGAGTGAAGGTGGAAGCCCTGGGAGGTCAGGTGCTGAGGGGCCCCCGAGTGAAGGTGGTGAGGGGAGTGACTGTGAGCAGATACAGAAGTCTTTAGGGGAGGAATGGGGAAGAGCACCCAGGACCTCAATGGAGGGCAACGACAAAGAGGAAGATGATCTAAATTCCCAATGGTTAGGGCATGTAACAGAGGGAGAAGGAAACAAAAGTAATATTGGATATTCAACATTAAAAAACGTCCTCAGCCATGGTGGAAGAGAGTTATTTATTTCTCTTCTGCCATCCCTCTCTCCCTCTCGCATTAGAAGCCTATGGCAGGTAGCCTAACTCAGCCCACCTCAAGGCAAGTAAACAGTTCGCTCTCAATCTGATGGCACTCAGCCGTCAGAAGGAAAACAAACGTCCAGCTGAAGACAGTTACATTTTCTGTCACTCCCACTGTTTCTCTGACCTGATGTTTCCATTTTGACTTCATGTTTATGGTATATTTCACCTACTACTCATGTCTTATCTTAATTTCGGAGAAGACTTTGTGTAATAAAGTGTAGATATAGTCAACTTACTGTCTTATTTACAAATATATATTTTCTTAATGTATATGTATTGCCCTTGTAAAATTACCGAAGAAAGAAACAACTGGATGACCCTGAACAACATGGAGAAAGGGGCACTGACCCCTGTTCTGTCAAGAATCTGAATACATTTGACTTCCCAAACCTTAGCTGCTAACAGCCTGCTGTTGACAGAAAGCCTTATAAGTACCACAAACAGTCAATTAGCACGTATTTGGTGTCCTACGTGTACTACACGCTGTATTCTTATAATAATGAAGCTAGAAAAAAAGAAAATGTTATTAAGAAAATTATAAGAAAGAGAAAAGCATCTACCGTTCCTGTAAACCAGCTGCATGGCAAGAGTGAGGCCATCTTGAAGCAAAACCGCCGTGAAGACCTGTTTGATTCCGGCATAGCAGGGCTGTGCTCTGCAGCAAGGTCTTTAAACAACTCCTGTGAGAGAGATAACCCCTCAGAAAGACGCTGGTCTACCCTCCATGGTGGTCATCACTCTGAGCAAGAAGAAAGTCAGATGTGACCAGCTGCACAAGTCTTTACCTTAAAAGCTTATTCTATAAAGAATACCTTCTGGAAGGTGGTTGTGGGGATCCACTGTCTCACAGCCCTCAAGCTACCACTTCTGTCTATAGTTTGTATTGCATATTTCTTTCTGAGAAACTAGCTTTGTCAGCCTCTGTCTTCAGCAGCTCAGCTCCCTTGGCCTTTGAGGGCAGATTTGCGTGTACCTGCTCACTGTGGAACACTGTGTGCCAACTTAGAAATCAGACAGGAGGACTAAGAAGCAGCCTGAGAGACGAATTCCTGTGGGGAGGGTGAGGGGGCTGGGGATAGAGGGGCAGAGGCAAGGATCTGGAGGAGGCAGAAGACAGAGGGGGCTGGGGATAGAGGGGCAGAGGCAAGGATCTGGAGGAAGCAGAAGACAGAGGGGGCTGGGGATAGAGGGGCAGAGGCAAGGATCTGGAGGAGGCAGAAGACAGAGGGGGCTGGGGATACAGGGGCAGAGGCAAGGATCTGGAGGAAGCAGAAGACAGAGGGGGCTGGGGATAGAGGGGCAGAGGCAAGGATCTGGAGGAGGCAGAAGACAGAGGGGGCTGGGGATACAGGGGCAGAGGCAAGGATCTGGAGGAGGCAGAAGACAGAGGGGGCTGGGGATAGAGGGGCAGAGGCAAGGATCTGGAGGAAGCAGAAGACAGAGGGGGCTGGGGATAGAGGGGCAGAGGCAAGGATCTGGAGGAGGCAGAAGACAGAGGGGGCTGGGGATACAGGGGCAGAGGCAAGGATCTGGAGGAGGCAGAAGACAGATGTCCCCTCCGCGTGCTTCACCAGGGCCCTGGAGCGCTCTCAGAAATTTGTTCAGGCTGGGCAGGAAGTGTCAGTCATCCCATCAGACCTCTTCTGAGTTTCTCTGCAGAGTCAAGCCCCCTGAGGAGGCAGGGAGAAGTCTATGGGTTCCTTTTGCCCTGGAACTCTGTAAGGAAAACGTGAGGACAGGGTGTCCTTACATCACATAAGGCTAAACATCTCATGGAATATTATACATTCCAAGCTGAGAATACCAGTAAAGTTTCTTTATTGAAGGTGGGAGAAGGCTTTGGAGAGAGAAAGAGGCACCGACAGAAGCAAACATTCAGAGACCCAGGCTCATAAAAGAACAAGTGTCCCCAGGAATCTGGGTCTCAGCAGCCAGTGATTGTATCTTCAAGGGGTTGTCATAGTCACAACACATAAATCTCAACCATTTCAAGCTCACGTTTTGAGGATAAGGAAATCTGTTTGGCCGGATTTGCTCATTACTTGGCTGAAAGAAGGGAAGGTTCCTTAGTTGTTCCTCCCAAATCCTGGAGGATGGTGAAGGTTCTTGATGGTTCTTTACCCAACAGAAAATCAGGAGCCTTTTTGGCAGGATACACATTGAAAGGGGGGCTGAGTCAGCAACGCCTGCTTCAGGGTACCCCAGGGGCACTCTCTTCCTTAATTGTCTTGTTACCTGCAGCCAGCCGTCAAGCCTGACCACAGTCACACGCTCAAGAGTTGGAGGGGAGCTCCAAGTTTATCAAGAGCAGGCCGTGGGACCAAGTTTTGCTTGTTCAGTTGTTTGTTTGTATATTTATCTCAATTTACAATCTAACATAGACTGTAAAATATCATAATAATGAAAAACAAAGATAAGACAAATAAGGAAGAGTAATTAGAAAAAAGTAAAACCAAAATAAAATTACATGTAAAGAAATATTTGGAAAACAAAAGATAATAAAAGCAAAAAATCCGTGATTGGTTGGAGGTAGCAGCAATGTCAAATTGCTGTAAAGTTTCCTCAAAGCTTATCCCGTCTTCTGTATGTATCTGGTCTGATCTTGACCACCAGTTCTCAACTTTAGCTACACGTCAGGGTGACCTGGAGAATGGGTCTCCTCAGATATTTCCATTTAATTAGTCTGTTGTGAGACGTGTGAATTACCATTCTTAAAAACTCTTTAAGTAATCACCATGAGCAGCAGAGTGAAAGGCCGCTGATCCGGACTGATGTTTTCTAACTTGCATAATTATGAGAATCACCATGGAAATTTATAAATGTCCATGCGCACAGTTCCCACTCAAATTTTACAAAATTCCAATTTCTGATGGTGGTTCCAGGGCAGTGGTGCATTTACAAAACACCATAAGGGATTCTAAAGGATGCTCCTAGATTCGAGCCAGAAATTCAGTCCAAATACCTTATTTTACTAATAAGGAAGTAGATTCTGAAAGGTGAAATGTCATGCATGATGATTAGCAAATCTAGTTATCTTGTGAGAAAGAGAGGCATATTGAAGTTTTTAATAAACCACTTTTTAGCCAAATGTATCGGATCCTCTGAGGGTGAGAAAAGACAGCACCTGCAGCCTTGAGCTGCCCTAACGAGGAGCCTGGAGACACAACCTTGCTGCAGCTACAGCAGCTGAGTCGCTCTGTCTGTTGGTTTTGCTTGGTGAGTTGAATTGAAGCTAGTTTTTAATGAACTTTTGTTGTTGAGTTTGTGCAGATCTAAAGGGTAAGAAATGGAAAAGCAAATGGGCTCATTTTAAAAATGTTGTGTCCACGTTGTTTGTAACAACAATAACACACAATTCACAACAGAATCAGGTGGTTTTTAATGTTGTGATCCAGGAGACTGCACCTCAGTGATGAGATGTGTTGTGAGTAGAGTCAGGCAAGGGTGGAGGCTGGCAGGTTGCTTCTGAGCAAACTGAGAACATTTGGGCTCCATGGGGAACACACACTGAGGAGACCTGGACACTTCTGCTGCCAGGGATGTCCTGGATTTACAGAGAGGGAGGTTTGCGGTTGCTGTGGTTCGGTGGTACCACATGCACTACTCAGCAGTGAGAGTGAAGACAGAAAGCTGAAGAGGTAACAGGCCTTAACCATATTCATAAATAGTTTTATTTTCTCTCACTGCTAATTACAGGCAATAATATAATGACTTAATAAAAGCAAGGAAACAAAAGTGACTTACATGGGCAATTATTCAGTGAGCAATTTCCAAATCATAAGCATAGATTGCTCTGATCTGAAGGGAGCGCGGTATGCAAATGCAATTAATACATACAATTGTCAAGCTACCCTGGGAAATAATTTTTTTAAACAAAATAATGTTGGAGCTATATGCAGGTCACTAGCATTGATAAGCAATGCCGTCATCCTGTGACCTCTGCCTTGTCCCCCTGCTGCAAACTGAAGGCCAGGCCAGAGCAGTGTGTCTCCACACAGGAAACTGACAGCAGCCCCGTAAATACTGTAGTCCCGTTTGAAGGATCAAAGGGGGCACCAGGATCTCCAATGAAAAGCTTGGTCTCTGTTGGGCATTGTGGGAGGACAGCCCAGGATCCGCATTCCACACCACGCCTTTCCTTGGGTGATAATATCCCTACCTTGTCATTTAGATCATCCACCTGCCAACAGTGCCCAGAGCCTGGCCTCCAGCCCAGACCCAGTCCTCTTTAGATGGCCCATCCTACAGATGTGCTGGAGGAGCTCACAGGCACTCCCAGTGAAGGTGTCCTGAAAGCCTCTTTCTCTCACCATTCTGTCCTCACTTGAGTCTCGGTTATCTCAGTAAATGACACTGCTGCCCAACCAGTTGCTTGATTCATGATTAATAATATATTACTGGCACCCTCCTTTTTCTTTCCCTTACTTGAAATCTATCAATTATTATCAGACTTGCTTCCAAGACATATATTTTATTTTATTTTATTTTATTTTATTTTATTTATTTTTTAGAGACAGAGTCTCACTCTGTCGCCCAGGCTGGAGTGCAGTGGCGCAATCTCAGCTCACTGCAAGCTCCACCTCCCGGGTTCACGCCATTCTCCTGCCTCAGCCTCCTGAGAAGCTGGAACCACAGGTGCCGCCACCAGACATATCTTAAAAGTCCTCACACCTCTAAGCAACAGCCACCTATACCATAGTTACCTAGTTACTATGCAAAGATCTTAAAGTAGCCTTCCAACTGTTCTCTCTGGTTCCAGTCAAACTTACACTCAAATAACATTTTAGACTACATGCATTCTTTTCTGTCACCGTCAAACCCTATCCTGATGGATTGACATGATCTTTCAAAATTGCTGTGAGGATTAAAGGAGATAATTATTATAAAGTGCTTAGCAGTTATTCTGGCACAAAGTCAGAAGGCAACTGTTTTTTGCAAAAGTAATGAAACATTGATACTATTGGAACCTGGTTCTGAGAACTATGAAAGATGTGGAAAGACCACAAATCCTGTTTTCACATTGGCCAGAATGGACCGATATTACATCTTTGACGTTGGCCATAATCAGAATGTTTTTCACTGCTTCTAAACTTTAGGCACTTTTGTATAAAACTGGAGCAGTACCGACTCCGTGTAAGGAAAAAGTTTGCTTCCTTGAGTATAATTATTGCTTTTCTTGACTTTGTAGATCATTCATTAAAAATGGCCTCAGAAATCCAGGACCTTCAGCAGATATAAAAGAAATATGCTGACAAACAACTCTGGGAATAGGCTAAGCGGCTTAATAAGAATATCCTGAGAGCACCTGCAGAAGGTCACACAACATTGGCCAAGAAAACAATGACTGACCGCCTCCCTGAAATGGCATGTTTCACAAGAATGCTTTGATCACCTGGGTATGGTGCTCACACTGGCATTCTCAGCACTTTAGGAGGTTGAGGTGACAGAAATGCTTGAGCCCAAGAGGATGAGAACAGCCTGGTCAACATAGCTAGATCCTGCCTCTACAAAGTCTAAAATAATAATAATAATAATAATATCTTGGTACGGTAGTGCATGCCTGTCATCTTATCCTCTCAAAAGTACCACTTGAGTCCAGGAGGTCAAGGCAGCAGTGAGCCAAGATAACACTACTGCACTCCAGCCTGGGTGACCCTGTGAGTCCCTGTGTCTAAAAAAAAAGAAGAAAAAAAAAGGACTAAGGCTATTTTCAGTTTAGCAGATTTAGTAACAAAGAATCTTTGTGAAATGCTTTGATCATTGTTTACACTTCTCCTAATTTCCCTTAAAATGCCTCTGATCAGAGCGGTGGTCTTTGAACATGAGTTCACAGCCTCCCTCGTGTCGTCAGCTTCCTGAACACAGCTAACTTTTCTTTTCAGCAATGTTCGTCTTTAGAGTTTTGGCTTTCAAGCAACAAGGGCCTGGACCTGGGTTGGGTTACAAATTGGTTACAAGCCCACCTGGAGCTGTGTGTTCTCGACTGTTTGCACCTTTCACCTCTCAAAAGACAAAGCAATTGGTCACAACATCACAACACAGCGATCTTGCCCATGTTGCTGGGAGAAGTTCCTGTTTCCCAAGAGGTAGATCAGTTGATCGCAGCAGCATGTTAGGTCTAATACATTCGCATTACCAGAGATTAGTGGCACATCCTCAGTGGCACTGGCTACTCATGGAAGAAGGGAATTGCAGGGACATCCCCCGCAGCTGCCAAAAGTCTTTCTGCTTCAGGGAAACTCCCTTCTCTACCCCAGTGAGTGCTGGCTGTCTACTTTCACTTTTAGTTGGTGAAAAATCAGAAACTTTTTGGAGTTTGTGTTTGTGACGACCAATGAACGCTACAACCGGGTAGGTCCACTGAGGTGCACAGCAGGAGTCTACTTTCTTTACCGTTTGGACCTTTGAACATTTGTGGTACCAGTGGTGGGAGAAGTGACAATTAGTGACTCCATACCAGTCTCTCCCTTTATGGAAGCTTGGGTATGGGAAGCACTTTGTTTGTTTGGGCTGGGTTTTGTTTGTGTGTCACCATGGGAAGTGTTTCATCAATTCCCTCTCAGAGCCCACTGTGGTTCATATTGGCTGACCAGGACCCAAACCCAATCCCGAACCCGAACCCGAATCCCTAACCCTGACCCCAGCCCTGACCCTGACCCTGACCCTAGCCCTAACCGTTAACCCTAACCCTGGCCCTAACCCAACCCTCGCCCTCGCCCTTGCCCTCAGCCTACCCATACCCTGACCCTACCCTGAGCTGACCCTGACCCTCCCCCTCCCCCTCGCCCTGACCCTGACCTTCACCCTCACCCTCACCCTGACCCTCACCCTGACCCCAAAACTCTGACCCTGACCCTGACCCTCACCCTAAAAACCCTGACCCTCACCCTAAAACCCTTACCCTGACCCTTAACCCTGACCCTCACCCTTATCCCGGACAACTACCGCACGGCTGGAAGGCGGGTAGTGTATTCACCGTGGAGACGCTGGACAGAAGGATGATTCATATACTAGGCAAGAGGAGTCAATATTTTATCATGCTAGTCTGAACATAATTTAAAACTTATGAATTATTTTTTCCAGAAATATTTGTTAGATAATTGGAGACTGTAGTTGACCCAGCATAACTGAAACTGCAGAAAGTAAAACCTTGGATAAGCGGATCTGCTGGACATTCTCGGGGCCACTATCCAGTTTATTACAGGAGACACTCTGCATGGTCAGTGGTCACGTCCCTGGAACAAATGTTCGGCCTTGGGGTAGAGGAGAAAAGAGGAATTTGGTTATGCAAATTCAATTTGCATCTGTCAGAAAACAAGAAGTTCTACTAGTTGTTACTTTCTGTGCTGGGTGAGCATCTTTAGTTTCTGTTCCATGAACCTACTAAAGACAATGAAGCATTTCCAAACAATGTGCTACAAATAGAGGTAAAGTAAGCCTCATACGTGATCAGCCGTAGTGATGAAACCACAGTGTGTCTCCCGGTGTGAGTTCCGCTGGGACACAGAAACCCACCCATTCCTGAACCTTACAGCAAAGTTACCTCCTGTTTTGCCTGTTTTGTATAAAGCCTAGAAATACAGACTAACTTAAAAACATTTATCTTTTTGAGATTTACATAATAAAAATTAGTAAATTTATTGCCCAGTATGCAGTCATGTACCATAGAACAATGTTTCAATCAATGTCAGACCACATATATGGTGTGGTCCCACAAGATTGTAATGCTGTATTTTTACTTTACCTTTGCAATGCTTAGATAAGTTCAGATCCATAAATAGTTACCATAATGTTACAGTTGCCTACAGTATTCAGTACTGTCATGGGCTGCACAGGTGTGCCACCCGAGTGACAGGCTCGACCCTACAGCCTAGTGTGCAGTAGGCTGTGCTATCTGGGTGTGTGGAAGTGCACTCCATGTTGTTCACACAACTGTGACATCACCTCCGACACGTTTCTCAGAATGTGTCCCTGCCGTTAAGTGACAGGACTGCACCTGTAACAGCTGCCGGGCTGAGGATTCAGGGTCTCTCCTTGCAACTCACAAGGCCGGCGCTAGAGGGCGCTCGCGGCACACAGGAGAGAAGGGACCCGCAGCCCAGAGAGAAATCCTGGAGGTGGCTCCGGTGATGTTTGCAGCAAACTTGCCGCTGCCGTTTACCACGTGTTTCCCAGGCACTGTGCGGACTGCTGAGACATACTTCTTGTTTGTTTGTTTGTTTGTTTATAGGTTTGTTTGTTTGATGTCATCAGCACTATCGCCTCCTTGGAAGCTTTCATTAATATTCTCATTTTGCAGCAAGAAGAAACTAAGCCTCAGCAATAACCAAGTGGCGGATGTGGCAGAATTGAAATTTGAAACCAGGACCACATTGAGCCTGCACGCATGTCTGGCCTATTCTGGGGGCAGCCATTTCAGGCAGAGAGAGGCACAGGAGCACTGTTAGAGCCTGGAGCTTAAATCGGGAATCCAGGCAGCCCTCGCTGAGCACGCATTGTGCCCAGTGTTGGTTTCACGTGGATCAACTCAGGCTTCTATGGCAGGGCCACAGGTAGGGCAAAGACTGGGGCTTCCTTATCCCTGTGCCTCCTAGTGGGCAAGGAGAAGGGGCCCAATGCCTCCCTCAGCTCTACCCCTGATGCGGGATCCTGCGAGCGCTAGGCCCCAGGCTGGGAAGGGGTCTCAATCTGGGACTGTCCTGCACATCCTGGCCCCTGGGTTCTGGAGGCAGACAGAGGCAGCTTCAGGACTGCTGCAGTTTGGTCTCTTTGATTCATTCTTACCCTAGCCCTGCACCTTTCCTCAGCAACAGTCTGGCCACCTGGGGCTTCTCCGAGGCAGGGGTACAGACCTGGAGGGTCTTTTCACAGGGGTAGCAGTCACGTGTCTCTCAAACTCTTGCAGAGATTAAAACGAACAGTCCCAGAAATTCCTGGCATGTTGTGGAAACTGGTGGACTTGTCACCTCCTAGCAGGTCACATCGGAAGACTTGAGGGCACAAGCTGGTGACACACCTGCTCTCCCCTCCCCAGCCCACCCACCGGTGAAAACTCACCCTTGGCTAACTCCAGTCCTTCGCACTGCTTTTCAGGGCTATTCTCTGGCTCCTCTCCGAGCAGAGGGAGCACAGTTGGTCTCCTGCCCACGTGGTTGCTGATCTTGCCAGTATGAGAGACAACTTCCAATTATCATAAGCATCTGCCCATATCCAGCCTCAGTTATCTGTCTCAGTGGTGTTTTAAACAGAGTTTAGGACTGAGCCCACTGCTCCAAAGGCAGCTGTCCCACTGCCTCTGGGGTGTGACTCCCTCTCCCATTTTTTATGCATCTGTGCACCGAGCCCTTCTCGCTTCTCACCCTCTGAGATGCCTGTTGTTGAAGGGAAGCTTTGAGCCTGGTGGGCTCTCTGCCGCCTCAGAGGGGCAGAAAAATCTGTGGTCTCCTGGTTCCAATGTGTGGGGGTTCTGGAGAGGCAGGGGCCACTGGGATGCTGATCAGTACCCAGTGAGGAAACAATCGGCCTCCTGAGGGATGTGGCTGAGCCCAGTGGTCCCTCTTGCCCACGACACCCTGTTTTCTGTCTTGTCCACCACTCAGTTTGGACTATTAAACGTGACAGTGGATAGGAGCGGGGGGACTTTTAATCCAAGCACATGCTTCACTATGTGGGTGCTCCTCTCAGTCCTCCTGGTGTGGAAGTTCTCCCTGGTGTCTTGCCCCAGCACTTCCTGTGGCAGTGAGAGTCTGCATGTCACAGTTGTGTCTCTTAGGGAACCATGTGCCTCACCTGTTTGGTTACTCAGAACCCTCACATGCTCCTTCATCCCATTTGTGTCTCACAAACAGGGGTCTGGGTTGGCAGTCTATTCTGACACCCGTTCCCTCCTCACCAGGCTCCTGGTCTCTCCTGTCTCCATTTTGCTGCCCCGGTCTGGACTCAGTGTGCTAATCACTATTTGTCTAATTAGTACTGTGGGACCATCACAAGATAAATGGCACGGCACTCACCATTGCAGACTTGTGCACAGGCCCCCAGATACCTGAGACGGGTGTCCTTGACTCCCTTACATAGAAGCCTGGGCTCTGAGGTTCAGGGACCTCCCAAGGACCTAGGTGGCACTACCTGTGCTGCTGCTGACTGCAAGTGCTCCTCACCTTCATCTCCCGCTCTCTCCTGTGGTGCTCACTGTCCAGGATACTGACAATCCCTCCTGCCTTTCCACCCAGGACTGCTGGGTGCTGAGCAAACCCCTGCACTCACAGGAGACCCAGCAAAGCCAGTGCCCATCAAAGTCCCTGGTGAGCAGAGGGCCAGGAGCAGAGGCTTCTTGGGTCTTGGTCCCAGGATAGTATGGTCAGGTTCCTGCTAGACATTTCTGAGCTCACAAACACTATCTTCCTGTTTATCTATCCCCTTCAAAATAAATGTAGGGCTCTAGGGGTCACACAAGGGCCCATGTGCTCTCCCGGGTGTGAACAACAGATGCTAGTGGTAGAGCTGTCATTTCTTTAGAGGGTCAGTCTTTCAGCTTCCATGGAGCTGTCTGACTG
This sequence comes from Macaca nemestrina, assembly GCF_043159975.1. NCBI lineage: Eukaryota > Metazoa > Chordata > Mammalia > Primates > Cercopithecidae > Macaca > Macaca nemestrina. Next base: position 63,643,484 of record NC_092136.1, on the reverse strand, counting down.
CGGCACCCAAGGAATGTGCCCACTGGGCATGGGTCACCATTGCCTGCCCCTTCTCTAGGGCTCTGATGTGGAACTTCAAGGACTGATAATTAACTGCATCTGTACCAAAAATACCAGGAGGAGAAATTCCAATGGGTCATTTCTGGACAGAGAAACTGGAGACTCTTAAGTGCGGTGGAAAGGTGGATCCTGCTGGAAGGGATGGGAGCAGATGGTCCAGTCTCCCTGGGGCTTCAACCTATTGAATTCTGGGTGAGGTGGGCATCTCTTCCCACAGTCACGGTGTGGCCAAAACAGAAAAGCCCAGGCTACTTCTCAAGAAAGGACACGGAGAACTAAGTAGAAGCTTATGTTGGATGATGAAGCATAGGAGGAAGAATGTGGTCACAGGGATGTTAATCGATTTATTTATATAGATAAACCCCACCTGCTTCCAGAAGAGGGTCTTGTCCTCAACTCACTGAATGTCAGAACTAAAGGAGGCCTTGGGGTCAACCAGTTCCAACTCCTCATTTAATAGATGAGGGGACCTTGGATTTTACCGAGGGAGGCACCAGAACCCAGGTCTCTTGATTGGCAACCCCCTGTTGTTTCCACTGCAGGAAGCCCTCAGTAGGAAAACAGTGATCACTGGCCCTCATGCAGTAGAGGGAGGAGGTGAAGAGCTCCCTGGCCCGCAGGGAAGCCTCCCGTGGGAAACCAGCCTGTCTTTCCTCTTTAGTGAGATTCCTGGGGCACAGGGCAAGGAAGATGGTCCCAGCTGGCCTGGCTGGTCCAGCGGCCTCGCAGGGACTGAGACAGGTGGCCAACTCAGTGCCACAGTCAGAAACTGTGAGTGTGGGACTCTCCCTCAAGCCCAGGCAGTGAAGGGCGGCTCCCTTGCCAGCCCCGAGCATTATGCTGACTGCCATTGGAAGCGTATTACTGGTCACAGTTACTGGTCTCATTATTTCTGAAAATTTACCAAAATCAGCCGTAAAATGTGATTGTGCTGAAGCCATATGAAGTCACGATCATATCCATGATTTCGTTCTGCTTCAGCAGGCATTACTCTAATTCACCTTTCCTACTTATTTTGGGGAAAGAGGAGGAGTCCAGGTCAGAAACCTCCAGATCCCTCCTCTGGAGCTCCCGCTAGGTGGACACTGTGCACGGATCCTGGGGTGCTTGTGAACACTTAGGAAGCTCAGAGACACTGGCATCTGGTAAAGTGGAGATGTCCTCCCAGACTGAAGGGGGATAACGCTCCCTCCTCTTTTCCATGGTGCTGAGATTTTCTTCATTTTTCTGTTTCTATCAACTGTATTTTAAGTGCTATGTAAGTTTCCCCAAGCCTTTTAGGGAGGAGGCAAGAAAGAGGGACATGAATACAATCAATAAATTAATAAAATAGCCAAAAATAAATAATGAATCCAAGTCAAAACAGGTACAATTTGTTTTCTCTTTGTTGACGTAGGGTCTTGCTCTGTCACCCAGGCTGGAGTGCAGTGGTGCAATCTTAGTTCACTGCAGCCTTGACCTCCCGGGCTCAAGCAATCTTCCCACCTCAGCCACCTGAGTGGCTGGGACTACAGGTGTGTACCACCACACCACAGCAAGCAGAGAGAACTAGAGTCAACGAGCAGACACAGCACTCACTCTCACCCACCTTGACCGTCACTGAACTCAGCTGGACTCTTCTTCAGGAGGGGCAGATTCCAGCCCTAGATCAGTGCTGTGGTGACGCTGGGGGAGGGCAGGAAAGGGGTGTTTGTTCTGACCCCTGTAAGACAAGTGTATTAGTCACAGTTCCCAAGCAAGGACTAGTAGGAGTATGTGGGGGTTGGTGTGGTAGCATTCTTTACACGGGGGCACTAGCTGTGAGAGGGTCTGTCCCTTGTAGACCCTGACCCAGCCACGAATGAATAAAGTACACTGACACATAGATGTTCTGTTTTACCAGTCCAGCTGAGTGTGTTTGAGCTGCTTACAGACTCCCTGGAGAGTACTGTAAACAGCTGCGCCTGTGGCCCTGACCTACTAGTGAGACTCACTTTTATTAGGTAAAGATTAACTGACAAAGGCTTGAGTTAACACCACTAGAGGACAATTGACATTGTGGACTTCCCGAACAGAATTAAATTAAGCACGCTTGGTACTTTAAAGGTTAGTTTTAAGGCCACATGAGTAAACAAGTTAGCTAGATAATTTCCACATTCCTTTGTTACTACTCTTATTTAACTAAAGGTGAAGTTCAGGTTGCCTTTAACCGTATCTATTACCAAAGTTATGCGAACTCTTAGGCCTTTCAAGAGGGTTTGTGGCTGTTATAACTAATATTTTTCCCACAAGCTTGATTGAACTCCAACAGGTTGGGAGGGAGAAAGAGAGAAAGAGAGAGTGTGAAAGAGAAAGAAAGAGAAAAAAAAAAGAAGAGAAAATAAACTTTAAGGAATTAATTCACGTAGTTACAAGGATTAGCAGGTCCAAAATGCTGAGGGTAAACCAGCAGGCTAGAGACCCAGGGAAGAGGTGATACTGCATTCTGAAGTCTCTGAAGGTCATCTACTGACAAAATTCCCTCTTCTTCTAGAACCTCATCTTTTCTCTTAAGGCCTTCATCTGACTGAATGAGGTCCACCTAAATTGCAAAAGTTAATCTATTTTACTCAGATATACTTATTTAAAGGTTACTCTTGTGTAAAACATCTCTTCATTGTGACATGTATTCAAGTGTTGACAAAATATTTGGTTATGATGGCCTAGCTAAGTTGACACATAAAAGTAACCATCACAATGAGACATATAGAATGTGAGAAAAAATAGAGTACATGGAAGAATCTCTATAGATCCCAGCAAAACTTGATATGAGCCAAATAGAAAAAGACAAATGGAAGAAAAACAAAGAAGAATTTTTATTTTATGGTGGTGACTATACTGAAAACAAAAAATTAAGACAAGAAAAATCTGTTCAATACTTAGGAAAGAAGAAAAATAGTAAGATTTCACAAGGAATGGAAATCACCATTCCTGATTAGTTCCTGTTTTCTCTATCTCTGCAGACTGTTATTTTTCAGTTATTTATCACTTCCTTCTTCCAGGGTGAAATTCCATCCCCCACTCTAACCCTCAGCTGTGCCCCAGCGCCAGCAGGGAGCGCTGGCCACCACCATAAGAGGGCCTTGCAGATGCTCTAGTCGCCAACAGGGGGCGCACTGGCACAGCACCGTGAGCAAAAGGGCCCTGTAGTGCGCGGCTGCAAGCAGGGGGCACCCGAGCCCGGCTTTTCAGATTACTGAAGTTCCGCCCGTCTCTGCGCCGCTCCCCCGGCGGCGTGCGTCTCTGCGCCTGCACCACGCCCCTTCAGGCCAATGCGGTGCGCGTCTCTGCGCCTGAGCCGCGACCCTCCCCCCATGGCGCGGGCGTGCGACTCTGCGCCCGCGCCGCGCCGGCCTACAACTCTGCGCCTGCGCCCCACCGGCCTGCGACTGTGAGCCTGCGACGCGCCAGCCTGAGACTCTGCGCCTGCGCCGGCCTGCGCCGCCATGCCTGGCGCGCGACTGTGCGCCTGCGCCGCGCCGGCCTGCTACTCTGCGTCTGCGACGGCCTGCGACGCGCTTCGGGCGCGACTCTGCGCTTGCGGCGCGACTCTGCGCTTGCGCCACCCCGGCCTGCGACTCTGAGCCAGCGACGCGCCGACCTGAGACTCTGCGCCTGCGCCGTTCTGCGTCGCGCCTGGCGAGCGACTCTGCGCCTGCGCCGGTGTTCGCCGCGCCTGAAACGCAACTCTGCACCTGCGCCTCGCCGGCGTGCGACTCTGCGCCTGCGCAAGTCTGCGCCGCGCCAGGCGTGCGATTCTGCGCCTGCGCCGCGCCGGCCTGCGACTCTGCGCCTGCGACGAGCTGGCCTGAGACTGCGCCTGCGCCGGTCTGCGCCTGCGCCTCGCCGGCCTGCGACTGCGCCTGCGGCGGCCTGCGCCGCGCCTGGCGCGAGACTCTACGCCTGCGCCGGTCTGCGCTGCGCAGGCCTGCGACCCTGCGCCTGCGCCGGTCTGCGCCGCGCCAGGCGTGCGATTCTGCGCCTGCGCGGCGCCGGCCTGCACTCTGAGCCTGCGACGAGCCGGCCTGAGACTGCGCCTGCGCCGGTCTGCGCCGCGCCAGCCTGCGACTCTATGTCTGCGACGGCCTGCGACGCGCATGGCGCGCGACTCTGTGCCTGCGCCGCCCCAGCCTGCGACTCTGCATCTGCGCCGCGCCTGGCGCGCGACTCTGCGCCTGCGCTCTGCCAGCCTGCGACTCTGCGCCTGCGCCAGTCTGCGCCGCGCCTGCCTGCGACTCTGCGCCTGCGACGAGCTGGCGTGAGACTGCGCCTGCGCCGGTCTGCGCCGCGCCTGACGCGCGACTCTGAGCCAGCGACGCGTTGGCCTGCGACTCGGCACCTGCGCCGTTCTGCGCCGCGCCTGGCGAGCGATTCTGCGTCTGCGCCGGCCTGCGCCGCGCCTGGCGCGCGACTCTGCGCCTGCGCCGGTGTGCGCCGCGCTTGTCGCGCCACTCTGCGCCTGCGCCTCGCGGCCTGCGACTCTGCATCTGCGCCGCGCCTGGCGCGTGACTCTGCGCCTGCGCTGCCATGGCTTGCGACTCTGAGCCTGCGCCGC
>NC_092136.1:63628851-63633851 GCF_043159975.1 Macaca nemestrina | reverse complement strand
GGGTTAGGGTTAGGGTTAGGGTTAGGGTTAGGGTTAGGGTTAGGGTTAGGGTTAGGGTTAGGGTTAGGGTTAGGGTTAGGGTTAGGGTTAGGGTTAGGGTTAGGGTTAGGGTTAGGGTTAGGGTTAGGGTTAGGGTTAGGGTTAGGGTTAGGGTTAGGGTTAGGGTTAGGGTTAGGGTTAGGGTTAGGGTTAGGGTTAGGGTTAGGGTTAGGGTTAGGGTTAGGGTTAGGGTTAGGGTTAGGGTTAGGGTTAGGGTTAGGGTTAGGGTTAGGGTTAGGGTTAGGGTTAGGGTTAGGGTTAGGGTTAGGGTTAGGGTTAGGGTTAGGGTTAGGGTTAGGGTTAGGGTTAGGGTTAGGGTTAGGGTTAGGGTTAGGGTTAGGGTTAGGGTTAGGGTTAGGGTTAGGGTTAGGGTTAGGGTTAGGGTTAGGGTTAGGGTTAGGGTTAGGGTTAGGGTTAGGGTTAGGGTTAGGGTTAGGGTTAGGGTTAGGGTTAGGGTTAGGGTTAGGGTTAGGGTTAGGGTTAGGGTTAGGGTTAGGGTTAGGGTTAGGGTTAGGGTTAGGGTTAGGGTTAGGGTTAGGGTTAGGGTTAGGGTTAGGGTTAGGGTTAGGGTTAGGGTTAGGGTTAGGGTTAGGGTTAGGGTTAGGGTTAGGGTTAGGGTTAGGGTTAGGGTTAGGGTTAGGGTTAGGGTTAGGGTTAGGGTTAGGGTTAGGGTTAGGGTTAGGGTTAGGGTTAGGGTTAGGGTTAGGGTTAGGGTTAGGGTTAGGGTTAGGGTTAGGGTTAGGGTTAGGGTTAGGGTTAGGGTTAGGGTTAGGGTTAGGGTTAGGGTTAGGGTTAGGGTTAGGGTTAGGGTTAGGGTTAGGGTTAGGGTTAGGGTTAGGGTTAGGGTTAGGGTTAGGGTTAGGGTTAGGGTTAGGGTTAGGGTTAGGGTTAGGGTTAGGGTTAGGGTTAGGGTTAGGGTTAGGGTTAGGGTTAGGGTTAGGGTTAGGGTTAGGGTTAGGGTTAGGGTTAGGGTTAGGGTTAGGGTTAGGGTTAGGGTTAGGGTTAGGGTTAGGGTTAGGGTTAGGGTTAGGGTTAGGGTTAGGGTTAGGGTTAGGGTTAGGGTTAGGGTTAGGGTTAGGGTTAGGGTTAGGGTTAGGGTTAGGGTTAGGGTTAGGGTTAGGGTTAGGGTTAGGGTTAGGGTTAGGGTTAGGGTTAGGGTTAGGGTTAGGGTTAGGGTTAGGGTTAGGGTTAGGGTTAGGGTTAGGGTTAGGGTTAGGGTTAGGGTTAGGGTTAGGGTTAGGGTTAGGGTTAGGGTTAGGGTTAGGGTTAGGGTTAGGGTTAGGGTTAGGGTTAGGGTTAGGGTTAGGGTTAGGGTTAGGGTTAGGGTTAGGGTTAGGGTTAGGGTTAGGGTTAGGGTTAGGGTTAGGGTTAGGGTTAGGGTTAGGGTTAGGGTTAGGGTTAGGGTTAGGGTTAGGGTTAGGGTTAGGGTTAGGGTTAGGGTTAGGGTTAGGGTTAGGGTTAGGGTTAGGGTTAGGGTTAGGGTTAGGGTTAGGGTTAGGGTTAGGGTTAGGGTTAGGGTTAGGGTTAGGGTTAGGGTTAGGGTTAGGGTTAGGGTTAGGGTTAGGGTTAGGGTTAGGGTTAGGGTTAGGGTTAGGGTTAGGGTTAGGGTTAGGGTTAGGGTTAGGGTTAGGGTTAGGGTTAGGGTTAGGGTTAGGGTTAGGGTTAGGGTTAGGGTTAGGGTTAGGGTTAGGGTTAGGGTTAGGGTTAGGGTTAGGGTTAGGGTTAGGGTTAGGGTTAGGGTTAGGGTTAGGGTTAGGGTTAGGGTTAGGGTTAGGGTTAGGGTTAGGGTTAGGGTTAGGGTTAGGGTTAGGGTTAGGGTTAGGGTTAGGGTTAGGGTTAGGGTTAGGGTTAGGGTTAGGGTTAGGGTTAGGGTTAGGGTTAGGGTTAGGGTTAGGGTTAGGGTTAGGGTTAGGGTTAGGGTTAGGGTTAGGGTTAGGGTTAGGGTTAGGGTTAGGGTTAGGGTTAGGGTTAGGGTTAGGGTTAGGGTTAGGGTTAGGGTTAGGGTTAGGGTTAGGGTTAGGGTTAGGGTTAGGGTTAGGGTTAGGGTTAGGGTTAGGGTTAGGGTTAGGGTTAGGGTTAGGGTTAGGGTTAGGGTTAGGGTTAGGGTTAGGGTTAGGGTTAGGGTTAGGGTTAGGGTTAGGGTTAGGGTTAGGGTTAGGGTTAGGGTTAGGGTTAGGGTTAGGGTTAGGGTTAGGGTTAGGGTTAGGGTTAGGGTTAGGGTTAGGGTTAGGGTTAGGGTTAGGGTTAGGGTTAGGGTTAGGGTTAGGGTTAGGGTTAGGGTTAGGGTTAGGGTTAGGGTTAGGGTTAGGGTTAGGGTTAGGGTTAGGGTTAGGGTTAGGGTTAGGGTTAGGGTTAGGGTTAGGGTTAGGGTTAGGGTTAGGGTTAGGGTTAGGGTTAGGGTTAGGGTTAGGGTTAGGGTTAGGGTTAGGGTTAGGGTTAGGGTTAGGGTTAGGGTTAGGGTTAGGGTTAGGGTTAGGGTTAGGGTTAGGGTTAGGGTTAGGGTTAGGGTTAGGGTTAGGGTTAGGGTTAGGGTTAGGGTTAGGGTTAGGGTTAGGGTTAGGGTTAGGGTTAGGGTTAGGGTTAGGGTTAGGGTTAGGGTTAGGGTTAGGGTTAGGGTTAGGGTTAGGGTTAGGGTTAGGGTTAGGGTTAGGGTTAGGGTTAGGGTTAGGGTTAGGGTTAGGGTTAGGGTTAGGGTTAGGGTTAGGGTTAGGGTTAGGGTTAGGGTTAGGGTTAGGGTTAGGGTTAGGGTTAGGGTTAGGGTTAGGGTTAGGGTTAGGGTTAGGGTTAGGGTTAGGGTTAGGGTTAGGGTTAGGGTTAGGGTTAGGGTTAGGGTTAGGGTTAGGGTTAGGGTTAGGGTTAGGGTTAGGGTTAGGGTTAGGGTTAGGGTTAGGGTTAGGGTTAGGGTTAGGGTTAGGGTTAGGGTTAGGGTTAGGGTTAGGGTTAGGGTTAGGGTTAGGGTTAGGGTTAGGGTTAGGGTTAGGGTTAGGGTTAGGGTTAGGGTTAGGGTTAGGGTTAGGGTTAGGGTTAGGGTTAGGGTTAGGGTTAGGGTTAGGGTTAGGGTTAGGGTTAGGGTTAGGGTTAGGGTTAGGGTTAGGGTTAGGGTTAGGGTTAGGGTTAGGGTTAGGGTTAGGGTTAGGGTTAGGGTTAGGGTTAGGGTTAGGGTTAGGGTTAGGGTTAGGGTTAGGGTTAGGGTTAGGGTTAGGGTTAGGGTTAGGGTTAGGGTTAGGGTTAGGGTTAGGGTTAGGGTTAGGGTTAGGGTTAGGGTTAGGGTTAGGGTTAGGGTTAGGGTTAGGGTTAGGGTTAGGGTTAGGGTTAGGGTTAGGGTTAGGGTTAGGGTTAGGGTTAGGGTTAGGGTTAGGGTTAGGGTTAGGGTTAGGGTTAGGGTTAGGGTTAGGGTTAGGGTTAGGGTTAGGGTTAGGGTTAGGGTTAGGGTTAGGGTTAGGGTTAGGGTTAGGGTTAGGGTTAGGGTTAGGGTTAGGGTTAGGGTTAGGGTTAGGGTTAGGGTTAGGGTTAGGGTTAGGGTTAGGGTTAGGGTTAGGGTTAGGGTTAGGGTTAGGGTTAGGGTTAGGGTTAGGGTTAGGGTTAGGGTTAGGGTTAGGGTTAGGGTTAGGGTTAGGGTTAGGGTTAGGGTTAGGGTTAGGGTTAGGGTTAGGGTTAGGGTTAGGGTTAGGGTTAGGGTTAGGGTTAGGGTTAGGGTTAGGGTTAGGGTTAGGGTTAGGGTTAGGGTTAGGGTTAGGGTTAGGGTTAGGGTTAGGGTTAGGGTTAGGGTTAGGGTTAGGGTTAGGGTTAGGGTTAGGGTTAGGGTTAGGGTTAGGGTTAGGGTTAGGGTTAGGGTTAGGGTTAGGGTTAGGGTTAGGGTTAGGGTTAGGGTTAGGGTTAGGGTTAGGGTTAGGGTTAGGGTTAGGGTTAGGGTTAGGGTTAGGGTTAGGGTTAGGGTTAGGGTTAGGGTTAGGGTTAGGGTTAGGGTTAGGGTTAGGGTTAGGGTTAGGGTTAGGGTTAGGGTTAGGGTTAGGGTTAGGGTTAGGGTTAGGGTTAGGGTTAGGGTTAGGGTTAGGGTTAGGGTTAGGGTTAGGGTTAGGGTTAGGGTTAGGGTTAGGGTTAGGGTTAGGGTTAGGGTTAGGGTTAGGGTTAGGGTTAGGGTTAGGGTTAGGGTTAGGGTTAGGGTTAGGGTTAGGGTTAGGGTTAGGGTTAGGGTTAGGGTTAGGGTTAGGGTTAGGGTTAGGGTTAGGGTTAGGGTTAGGGTTAGGGTTAGGGTTAGGGTTAGGGTTAGGGTTAGGGTTAGGGTTAGGGTTAGGGTTAGGGTTAGGGTTAGGGTTAGGGTTAGGGTTAGGGTTAGGGTTAGGGTTAGGGTTAGGGTTAGGGTTAGGGTTAGGGTTAGGGTTAGGGTTAGGGTTAGGGTTAGGGTTAGGGTTAGGGTTAGGGTTAGGGTTAGGGTTAGGGTTAGGGTTAGGGTTAGGGTTAGGGTTAGGGTTAGGGTTAGGGTTAGGGTTAGGGTTAGGGTTAGGGTTAGGGTTAGGGTTAGGGTTAGGGTTAGGGTTAGGGTTAGGGTTAGGGTTAGGGTTAGGGTTAGGGTTAGGGTTAGGGTTAGGGTTAGGGTTAGGGTTAGGGTTAGGGTTAGGGTTAGGGTTAGGGTTAGGGTTAGGGTTAGGGTTAGGGTTAGGGTTAGGGTTAGGGTTAGGGTTAGGGTTAGGGTTAGGGTTAGGGTTAGGGTTAGGGTTAGGGTTAGGGTTAGGGTTAGGGTTAGGGTTAGGGTTAGGGTAGGGTTAGGGTTAGGGTTAGGGTTAGGGTTAGGGTTAGGGTTAGGGTTAGGGTTAGGGTTAGGGTTAGGGTTAGGGTTAGGGTTAGGGTTAGGGTTAGGGTTAGGGTTAGGGTTAGGGTTAGGGTTAGGGTTAGGGTTAGGGTTAGGGTTAGGGTTAGGGTTAGGGTTAGGGTTAGGGTTAGGGTTAGGGTTAGGGTTAGGG